>NC_067475.1:161117311-161367311 GCF_947179515.1 Apodemus sylvaticus | reverse complement strand
AATATTTGAGGAGACATTCTCCATCCACATGAGGTTCATGAGAACTGTACATAGGTCTTTAGGCTTGCCAGCACACTGCCTTTATGCACTGAGTCATATCAGTGGCTTTGAAATATTAGCACCTGCGAGGTGGAGGCAGGAACATCAGGGGTTCACATCGTTCTTGCCTACAAATCAAGTTCAAGGCCAGCCTGAACTAATGAGACCCTGTCTTAAAAACAAAATGAGGATGTAGTTCAGTTGATGAGATACTTGTTTAATGTCATGAAGTCCTGGGTTACACCATATAAACCAGGCCTGGTGTTGATCCGAGCATGTGGAAGTAGAGGCAGGGTGTTAGAAATCCAAGGTCACCATTAGCTACAGAACAGGAATGAGAGGGCAGCGGAGGTCATAGAAACATAGCGTGCCTCAAGAAAAGAACTACATATGCTGTCCCATACAGAACTACTGCCTATATACGTCACCCATTCAATTAGTCCCAGCACTTGGGAGGTTTAAGCAGGATGCTCAGCTGTTTAAAGGCAGCCACAGCTACAAGTCTCAAACTATCATAACAGCAAAGCACTTCAGCACAGCATCCTGCAATCCTGGCTGCCTTGCTTACACAGGGACAGTATCTACCTTGGCTTCCCTCTCTATTTAATACCTATTTAATGAACATGGGGTTTGTACCTATTACATACCTGGTACTAGAAGAGGAACAATAGAAAGGCACCAGGTCCTCATCCCTTCCTAAAGGGACAGAGATAACCTGGGGACATTTTCCTGCTCTGTGTCTACCCACTCACAGTAATAATAGCCAGTCCTTAATGTGCACCTACTACGTGCATCTCTCTTAACCCTTACCATAGCTCTGAGCTGTCCTGTCAGTGCTCAATTCACCGACCAAGAAATGGAGACTCAGGAAGCCAAAATGAATTCCCTCAGGTAAAAGCCCCTAGGCCCCACCCCTGTACCTCACAAGGAGCTTGAAGAAATCAGGAAGTACCTCACCAACAAAGGCAAGTTCCTATTGCTAACCCATAGCTGAGGTGACCTGGTGGCTGTGAAGGGCATAAAGTTTCCCAGGGCATCCTGTACTACAGCTTCCTGGTGTAGGCTATGGAAACACTGTCAGGTCTCCTGGAGCAAAGAATGACATCTGGGTCACCAATGAAGGGCTCTGAAGCAGTGTCATGGGGGCCAAGTTACTTCACTGCAGCACCCCATAGTATAGAACCCTGTGCACAACAGGACTATTTCTCACATGTATTCTCATTCCTTTCCCTACATCACTAGCCTCGTGTAATCACTGATTTCCGTGCCCCTGTGTGTGTGTGTCTGTATGTGTGTGTGTGTGTGTCTGTGTGTGTTTCATGTGTTGCATTGGTGTGTTTGTAGATGTATGTATGCACTATGTATATGTGGGACCTGGGTGCTCAAAGTGCATGTTTGGAGATCAGAGGACAGTTTCTGGTTACTTCCTTCCAACATGTGAATGCAGAGGCTCAAACACAGGTCATTAAGCTCAGCAACAAGCATGTTTACCCACTGAGCCTTCGTGTTAGCCCTCATAATGTTACTTCTTAGAACTCACTTGTGTAACTTTATGGGAAAGCCAATTGACTTGTGGCAGTAATTTTAACCCACATAAACATGTTTTCTGCTTGGTTTTGGTTTTTCAGTAATTTTTAATTTTCTAGATTGAGTCTAATTGTGTAGCCTGGGCTGGCCTCAAACTCAGTTCTTGAATTACAAGATGTGAGTCTCTACACCTCGCTAAACATGGTCATAACAACAATAAACGAGAGGCTCAGGTGATGAATCTGTTCCACATGTGTAGGCTTTGAGAATCTGTAGCCTGTCCCCTATCCCACCCCACCATGCCCACAGCATCCATAGCTTGCGTGCCTCCCACTCCCCAGCACTGTACATAATGGCCAACTCCTGGAACTGGCAAACAGAGGCAGGTCCACCAAGTTTCCTCTGCCCCAGGCCTATAGCCACCAATCCAGATCCCACTGGGAAGGGAGTGCTTCTCTGTGCTGATCACCCCATGTCCTCTCTGTTTCCTCATGCAGGCCAGTTCCTCTTGAAATTCCAAACACCTGACACACATGGGTTCCCAAGGCACAGTAACCAGAAAATAACCAGGCATTTGGTGATGCTACTGCAGCCCTGTCCAAAGTAAATTAAGTCTTTAACTTAACTAACTTCTGCCCCCTTAGAGATGAGAGCCAGGGATAGTGTGGTGCATGTCTGTAATCCTGACACTCAGAAGCCTGAGGCAAGAAAACAAAGTTCAGGGTGGGGTAAGTTCCATAGTGAGTCCAGGGTTTTTATTGTTGTTACTGTTGTTAATTTTTACAAATCAGGAGAGTGTAACCCCAGCAGAAGCAGCCTGGGAACTGAACCCCCATGGCCTGCTCAAGGGGCTAGGGCAGTGCTGACCTCTGAGCTCTGCCCTCAGTTGCACTGTAGACAATGACCCCTTGAGTGAGGGTGGGGCCATGGGTTAGTGCTCAGAATGGAGTTGGGGGTGGGGTCAAGTGCATGTGTGATTTTGTTCCTCTGACCTCCTAAGGCAAGATGACAGGAAAAGAGTGCTCCCTGGTGTCAGAGTGCTAACCACTCTTGACCTTTTAGGATATGCATATGTGCACGCACACACGCGCACACGCACGCACGCGCACGCGCGCGCGCACACACACACACACACACACACACACACACACACACACTGCAGCTTGTGTGTGATCCTAATTCTACTTATTTTTTTTCCTTTCAATTTTTTTTTTGAAAATGGCCACAGGCTGCCACCTAGTTGGTGGACTCATCTTGTAATTTCTCTAATTACCTCCTTGATAAAGTGATGAGAATAATCCATCATTGTACCCATGGCCTCAAAGGGTGCCTGGGAGAGCTCAAGATGGGGAGAGGTCATTGGTGACAAAAACACAAACACACACACACACACACACTCAACTCAGTTGTGACCAAGTTAGTGACCCTCATAGGACAGGAACATTAGCCAATAGCTAGCACATACCTAGGAGTTTGTCCACTGTAGACAGAGTCAGACTCCACTTCTAGAAAGCATCACCTAACTTGATGGTGTCTTGTTACCTCATCTATAAAATGGGTGTGGTTTCCATCTCAAAGTTAGATGAACTCAGCAGACAAGGACTGAATGAAGCACAGATCGTGGTATCGAGGCAGGCAAGGCTGGTGAACAAATTCTTACCTCCAGGTAGATATTCTAAGTAGATGCAGAGGACACTAGCCCATCTGCGTCACACAGAAGGCTGTCCTGTCCACGCAAGGACACTACAGAGCACTATAATCTATACATGGCTAGAGCTCAGCTCCAGTTTGTGCCTGAGGGACAGGAGGGCACATCTGGAGCTGAACTGGACTCTGTGTGACCCTGAGGCAGAGGAGTAGTCTATTTGATCCTAGGACACCCAGAGAAGAGAATCCCAAGGGAAGTCCCAGCAGCTGTGCCTGCAGCTGTCAGCAAGCCAACAGCTGCATCCAGGCTCAGGCATGGGAGAGCTGCTAATCCCCAGCTGACCTCAGAGGCTGTGGGGAGCAGCTGCAGTGAAGGACCAAGCTCTCATCTATCTCAGTCCTGTAGGAGACAGAGACCTCCCTTTCTCTCTGTGTGGTGCACTGTCCTCAACCCTCTGCCCTTCCCTCCCCATCCACAGCTAGATAATCTCAGTCCTGTGCAGACACCCCATCACACAACTACAGTGTCCTGCACTGGGACAGATGGCCTGTCCTGGACCTGCACACTGCCTTTCGCCTTGTCAGCTTTCTCCAGCTGAACCCAACCACACAATGTGTTCCTCCATTTTCCTTGTCATGTAAAAGAGAATGATTTTCCATCCTGCCCCTTGGGTATGAAACTGAGGAAGCTTCTAGAGTTTTACACAAATTGTTCCAAAGCCTCTATTGGTTCAGCCACATTGCAATAGGAAAGTTCTTTGGGTTGTAATATAGGGGCCTCTGCTAGCTAATTCCTTTTCCAGTCAGCCACAATGAAAAACATCCACATACTTTCCTTCCCTGAAGTTAATTAAAGGTTGACACAAGAATGAGGGTTTTCGGGGAATGTGTCAGATAGATGTACCTCAGTTGGTAGAGTACTTGCCAAGTACATGAAGCTCTGTGGTCATTCATTCACCCTAACTGTAGCCCAGTATTCATGGTGGCACACACCCATGATGATACTGGTACTCAGCAGGAAAGAAAATTCCATGAGTTTTCAACTCAGAGTTGAAGTTCATCCTTGGCAATACACTGGCTTACCTGGGATCCATGAGACACTTTCTCAAATGGAAGGTGCATGGGGAGAGGTTGAGGAGCAGGACAAAGAGGAGAAAGGAAAAGTCTAGAAGCGCAAATGGATTCTGAGCTATTGGGTCTGTGTGAAGATCCATGTGGTAAAAATGCTTGCCTCTGAGCCTGAAGAGGTCAGTTTCATCCTTGGAACCCATGGAAAGAACCAACAGACTCCTGAAAGCTGTACTCTGACCTCCACACACATACACGAACAATAAATACAAATAAAGACTAAAGGGAGTAGCTTCAGAAAGGAAGGACCTAGAAAGAGGAAGACAGACTTCTCCAGAAGAACCTTAGAAGGCCTCTCGCAGAGAAGATTCAAGATAAATCAAGAGACACGTGGAGTCAAGAGCTAAAGACAGATTTGCTGGAAGTGTATGCAGAGGGAGGGTCTGGATGATTCAAACCTGCTCTGCAACCTTATGGCCACCAAGAGTCCCTAAGCAAATTTCTTCAATCTTAACAGCAATATTTTCCATGTAAATCTTCAAGTTTATCAGACAGTGTTTATAATTCCACTTTCAATCAACTTAGAATATTTTATGCCTACCATTATTATATCTATATAAAAATTTTCACGATAATCTTCAATTCTAACATGCTTTTCTACATTTTCTACAATTTTATCAGAAATATTTTCCATGTAAATCTTCAACTCTATCATAAAATGTTTCTATTTCATATTTGAATTAATTTAGCAATATTTTGCATGTCTACCATTTATTCTTTAATTTTCCATGAAAACTGTCAATTTTAACATGTTCTTCTATGTTTCTCCTCTATTTTATCAGAATTATTTTTCCATGTAAATATTTAATTTTATCATAAAGTGGTTTTACTTCCATTTTCAATAAGAAAAAAGATTAACACAGAGAAAAAGTTCTACTCAAGAGGAAATTGATATCTCTACAGAACAGGAACCAGGGATGTCCTAGACGTGGGATGAAAGGCAAAGATAAATGCAGCAGGGGAGACCTGCAGCATAAATGAACTGTGGGACCATTCAGCCCCCTCCAGAAGCCAAAGGAAAGGATTCCAGCACACAACACAGAAGGCATGCAGGGGACTTGGTTCTGAAGAAACACCATGTGTATCAACTAAGATAAGCAAATGAACACCTTTCCATACTGGTCTGCGTTCCTGCCCCACCACACTAAGAACCTCCACACCAGTGGAAGTGCAACCCGAGAATTGTATCTCTACTGATTATCAGGTGGTTCAGGACTTTACAAAGGCGAAATTAAGTTTTCTTACAGCTCCATGTGTGATCTGTAATTATCTCAAAACAAAAAGTGGCATAAGTGGGAATGATTTTGGAATGAGGGTTCACTGGGCCTTCTCACTCCTTCCTTCTATGGTGGAACACCAATAGCAAACAGACCCAAACTCAGGGTTCTCCTGCAAGTACACCAAGTTGTTCTGATGACAAAAATGGCTGTTGTGCCTTCAGAGTGACAATACAGATTATTGAGGGAAAAGATGGGAGACAGGAGACCAAGGGGAAATCATTATAGTAAATCAGGAACAGCATTTGACAGTGACTGGGTCAGTATAAAAGCAGCTGGGTGAGACAGGGATAGCACTGGCGGATGGGCTGGACCATACACACTTTAGGAAGGTAAAACGTGAAGTTTGTGCCCTTGCGGCCTGTCACAATAAGGCAACACTGGACCTTTATAAATTTAAAATTCACAATAGTAAAGTTAATCATAATTGTTTGTGCAAGGGGAGGTGGTATATAAGGGAGAAAGAGATTGAACAGATTGAACATTTTCACGAGGAGTCCAGAATCCTTTGGGGGGAAGAAGGGTTAATAGTTAATCTTTTGCATGGAATTAATCCCATAAAGAAAAGCAGAGCCTAGATACATCTCTGCAGTTAAGAGCACTAGCTGCTCTTCCAGAGCATGTGTGTTCGATTACCAGCAGCACATGGTTGTTCACAACTATTAGTGACTCCAGTTCCAGAAGATCCAATGCCACCGTTCTGACCTTCATAGGCACTAGGCACAGGTGTAATACCCAGACAAAAATCCATATATATATATATATATATATATATATATATATATATACACATATATATATAAAATCTCATAAAAATTCCACAAATCAATGGATACAATAGAGATGGTTATTAGACCTGTGGCTGATACATCTGTTCAATTGGCAGGCTGTGTTCAAGGAATGGACCAGGAAATGTCTCAGTTTGTGAAGTGAGTGCTCCACAACTCTTACACTCCAAGTACACAGAGAAAAGATGGGTAGTTCACAATGTGCATGTGTTAAACCCAGTGACCAGCAGATGGAGACAGGAACATTCTTGAGACCTACTGGCTAGCCAGCATGGTGGAACCAATGAGCTTCAGGTTCAGTGAGAGACTGTTCCTGAAAATATAAAACATAAGGTCCAAGACTGAGGAGGACACTTGACTTCAACTTCAGGCTGCCATGTGCAAAGGCTTACATGTGTACATCCACCTGTGCACATACATGCACGAACAAAACCCCCCCCACACACACATACACACAAACACACACACACATACACACACACACACACACACACACTGTCTTAGCTATTTCTTTATTATTGTGATAAAACGCAGAATCCAGGCCACATATGAGAAGAAGAGTTTATTTTGGGCTCACAATTTTAAAAATATATGAATGCATTTTAAGAATATAAGAAGATATATAAGAATATAAGAAGATAATTGCATATAAGAAGACATTATAATTGGGATAGTGAAGGGGGGGCAGGAATGGTGCTGGAACATCAGCTGAGAGCTCAGATCTTGATCCACAAATAGGAAGCAGAGACTTGTAGTGGATCCATATTTTGAGATTGTAAAGACTTCGTCCAGTGATATACTGCCTTCAGTAAGGCCATACTTTCTAATCTTCCCCAGTCACAAACTAAAGATCAAGCATTTAAATGCACAAGACTAGGAGGGGGCATCTCATTTGAGCCATCATACAAACAAGCACATACAAAGTAAAGAAAGGGAACAAGAAGGACTCTTATGCTAAGATAATGGGCTGAGCAGATCTCACAGTCTGATGGACCATCTTCCCTGGCCCACTGAAGACTCACCATGGACTGGGCAAACTCTGCTCTGGCACCCAGCATAGAATTTGCATCAGGGTTCTTAGCCCATGGTTTCAAGTTCAGTAGGCAGCATGAATGCATCCAAGCAGCAGACAGAATAGGCAGCCATAGAGGGAGATTAGGGTTAATAGCATTTCTCTCAGGAAAGATGGACTCCAGGTTTGCCCTATCATCGATGATGATATAAGGCTAATGTACATCATAGAACAAACCTGTTGAGCCTTTGGAACAGCAGAACTGTCAGGAGAGATGCTTATCAGAATGCTAGCTTTGGGTTGGCGTGATACACTTTACACCACTTCTGCATACTTTCCCTAACACTTTCCTAAAAATATTGCTCTTTTGAAAGGTGACACACTGTATGTGGGGAAAGATGTAAACTATCATGAGATGTTTCATATGGAAAGGAGCGGGTGAGACCCCAGTAAATCATCAAATGCCAAATGATACTGTATAACATGTAGTAATAGGTTATCATTAAAATAATCTATTGTTTATCACACAGTAGGTAAATGGGTATTCGGTTGCTCTAAAATTATACAGAAAAGCCTGATTTGTTTTCTTCTCTGAGAGCTAGGTACCAAGGGTATTTGAGTAGCACTGGTCACAACACAGGAAGAGAGCAGGGCAAGGAGAGAGGGATTTTTTTCCCAATGTGGGGCCTCACTAGACTCTCAGAATCCTCAGATAGGGTGCAATGCTGTGTGTCCCCAGGGTGACAGCAAGCAGAGAATTAGCATTGATCTTTGCAAGGCTTCTGCATCTTGCTTATTACATGAGCACGAAGCTATCTCTGTAGATATCTTCTAAAATGTTCTACTGCCCATTGATAGAAATGTTTATTTGAAATGAGGCTAGATGGGGACCTTGCTTCTCCACTGACTCCTTAAGCTAATGAGGAAGCTTAGGGGTTGCAGGAGGTGGCTCAGGTTGCCTATGAGGGTAAGACTTGATATTTGTGATTTCTGGAGTCAGAGATGATGTCCAGAAGGAGATGGATGAGGTAAGGTTATATGCAAGGAAGATAGGCCCAACAGCACGGGAGAGGAGAAGAAGGAAGGTGAATCTCTCTCAGGAAATGTAAGATACATAGCATAGGGATCTGATCTCAGAATGGAAACAGACTCAGGAAGACAGGAACATGCCCACAGCCTACACACTGAGTTTATGACACTTAAGAACTTCTGAATCAACCCGGTTACTACTGAGTTTAAAAATATGAAGGGGTTTGCTGAGGCTGGGAGAAATGAGGGTAAGGGGCATTTAGTGTCTCTCTTCTTCCCCTCCCAGGGCTCCAACAGGCTGCATCATAGAGAGTTTGACCAAAGGAGAGATGTGCAGGCTAGTCTTATGTCAACTTAACTTAAGCTGCAATTATCTGAAAGGAGGAAACTTTGGTTCAGAAAATGCCTCCATAAGACGCAGTTGTAAGGCATTTTCTTAATTAGTGATTGGTATAAGAGGTTCCAGCACATAGTGGGAGGGGCCATCCCTGGGCCAGTGGTCCTGGGTTCTATAAGAAAGTAGGCTGAGAAAACCAGGGGAGGGGAAGGGTAGCAACCACTTTTTGTATGCGCCTTATTCCAAAGTGTGAGAACATAGGCAGAGGAATCTGGGCAGTGAGGAGGAGGACTGAACAGTTTGATTCGACATTCCATTGAATGCTCAATTTATTTTATTAGAAACCAAACTCTCCTTATGAATTGGGTGTTTTTCTTGGTGCTATGCCCCAATAATGACAAACTACTCATTGGAGGAAGGATCTGTTTGTGCTCACAGTTTTAGGGTACATGTTCCATCATGGAAGGTGGCCTGGCAGCATGGACATGAGGTGGCTTGCTCACATTGTTGTGGGTAAGGAAGCAATGATGAAGAAATAATGTGCTCAGCTGGCTTTTTCTTTCTTCCATTTGCTTTCGGGTCAAGGACCGAAGCCCCATGGAGGATGCTGCTCACATTCAAGATGAAACATACCTTCAGTTAACCCTCTCTAGAAATGTCCTCATAGGTACAACCACAACCCTACTTTGTCATTATTGGGGCACAGCACCAAGAAAAATATCCAATTCACAAGGTTAGTGAATGTGTGTGTGAGAATGTGTTTGTGAACCTAGGCATTTCTCAGTTTAATATAATTGACCAAGGAAATTAGCCATCACACATTGCATCTTCAATTTTGGGAAAGATAAGTTCAGATGAGTTTTCTTCAATACACTGTGGTGGTTTGATTGAGGACATCCCCCACAGGCTAGAGTATTGGAACACTTGTTCCCCATTTGGTAGTGCTTTTTTAAGGAAATGGTATAGACATGGTGGAGGAAGTATGTCACTGGGGGCAGACTTTGACAATTCATAGCCTGTACTTACTTGCAGTTTATTCTCTCTGTTTTTTTTCCCTTGGATGTTTTCTTTATTTACAGTTCAAATTCTGTTTCCTGTCCTGGTTACACTCCTCCAAACTCCCTATCCCATCCCCCATCCCCCTGCTTCTATGTTTCCCCCACCCACCCACTCCCATCCTCAATTCCACTACACTGGGTTATCAAGCCTTCACAGGTCCAAGGTCTTATCTTCCAATTGATGTCCCACAAGGCCATCCTCTGCTACCTATGCAACTGGAGCCATGGGTCCCTCCCAAGTTGGTGGTTTAGTCACTTGAGTTCTGGGGCTTCTGATTGGTTGATAGTGGTCTTTAAATGGGGTTGCAGACCCCTTCAGATCCTTCAGTCCTTTTTCTAACTCCTCCATTGGAGACCCCATTGGAGACCCGGTGCAACCAATGGTGTGTTGCAAGCATTCACTTCTGTATTTGCCAGACTCTAGAAGAGCCTCTCAGGAGACAGCTATCTCTGGCTCCTGTCAGCATGCACTTCTTGGCATCCACAATAGTGTCTGGGACCAGGTGGGGCAGTTTTTGGGTGACTTTTCCTTCAGATTCTGCTCCACATTTTTCTCCATATCTGCTTCTGTGAATATTTTGTTCCTCTTTCTAAGAAGGACTAAAGCATCCATATTTTAGTGTTCCTTCTTCTTGAGCTTCATGTGCTCTGTGAATTGTAACTTGGATATTCTGAGCTTTTGGGCTAATATCCACTATCAGTGAGCACATAACTTGTGTGTTCTTTTGTGATTGAGTTACCTCATTCAGGATGATATTTTCTTGTTCCATCCAGTTTCCTAAGAATTTCATGAATTCATCACTTTTAATTGCTGAGTATTGTGTAATTGTAGCACATTTCTGTATCCATTCCTTTGTTGAAGAACATCTGGGTTCTTTCCAGCATCTGGCTATTACAAATAAGGTGGCTATGAATGTAGTGGAACATGTGACCTTATTATCTGTTGGAGCTTCTGTTGGGTATTTGCCCACGGGTCATATAGACAGTCATTATTGCTGATTGGATGCACGGGATTATTTCAATCCCATTGTCTCTGTTGAGGCCTGTTCTGTGACCAATTATATGGTCAATTTTGGAGAAGTGTCATGAGGTGCTGAGAGGACAGTATATTCTTTTGTTTTAGGATGAAATGTTCTATAAATATCTGTTAAATCCATTTGGTCCGCTAGTTTCACTGTGTCTCTGTTTAGTTTCTGTTTCAAATGGTCTGTCCATTGCTGAGAGTGGGGTGTAGAAGTCTTCCACTATTACTGTGTGAAGTGCAATGTGTGCTTTGAGCTTTATTAAAGTTTCTTTTATGAATGCGGGTGCCCTTGCATTTGGAGCATAGATGTTTATAATTGAGCATTCATCTTGGTAGATTTGTCCTTTCACAAGTATAAAGGTGTCCTTCCTTAACTATTTTGATGACTTTTGGTTGAAAGTCAATTTCATTTGATATTAGAATGGCTACTCCAGCTTGTTTCATGGGACCATTTGTTGGAAAATTCTGTTCCAGCCTGTTACTCTGAAGTAGTGTCTCTGTTTGTCACTGAGGAGCACTTTCTCTATGTGGCAAAATGTTGGGTCCTGTTTACATATCCAGTCTGTTAGTCTATCTCTTTTTGTTGGGGAATTGAGTCCATTGATGTTAAGAGATATTAAGGAAAGGAAATTCTTGCTTCCTGTTATTTTGTTGATAGAAGTAGAATTGTGCTTTTGTGGTTATCTGCCTTTGGTTTTGTTGAAAGATGATTACTTTCTTGCTTTTTGTATGGTGTAATTTTCCTTCTTGTGTTGGAGCTTTCTATTATCATTTGCAGGGCTGGATTTTTGGAAAGGTATTGTGTAAACTTCATTTGTTGGAATATCTTGGTTTCTCTATGTATGGTAATTGAGAGTTTGGCTGGGTATAGTAGCCTTGAATGGCATTTGTCTTCCCTTATGATCTGTATGATATCTGCCCAGATGTCTGTGAGCCTGTCATTCCAGCATCCTTTGATCCTGAGATCCTGGGTGTGTTAGAGCTCCTGGGATTCAAGCTGCCTCTGGGATCCTGAAATCCAGGTGTGACCAAGCTCCTGAGATCCTGAAATACTGTGCCTGTTAGAGAACCTATGATCCTGGACATGTTACAGCACCAAGGAGTCTGGATGTTGTGGGACTGGGTGTGGAGCTCACATCAAAGGTCTGTTCAGGGCACTGGCTCAGAGCAGAAGGAACCTGTGCTACTGGCTGAGCAGGGGGTAGGGGTTTGTGAGGGGTTGTGGTGGGGGGGGGGGTTGTTGTGTTTCCTGAGTCCCTGGATTTGGCCGGTCCCAGTTACCTATGGTATTAGGGTGTTGGAGGGTTGGGATAGATGTTGTGGCTTCCTCAACTATGATCCTGGACATATTAGAACACCTAGGAGTTCAGCTTCCTCTGGGTGTTGTGGGACTGTGTATGGAGCTAGTGCACAAGGTCTGTTCTTATTTTCTCTGATTTTTTGTTTGTTTATTTTTTGGGTTTTTTTTGTTGTTCCTTTTTTTTTTTTTACTACATATAATCATTATTTACATTTCAAGTGTTTTCCCCTTTCCTGGTCACCCTCCTCTAAAATCCCACAACTCATCTCTCCTACCCCTGTTCCCCAATCAACCCTCTCCCACTTCCCTGTCCTGGTATCCCCTACACTGCTGCATCTAGCCTTCCCAGGACCAAGGGTCTCTCCTCCCTTTGATGTCCAACAAGGCCATCCTCTGCTGCCTATGCATCTGGAGCCATGGGAAACTCCATGTGTACTCTTTGGTTGATGGTTTTGTCCCTGGGAGCTCTGGGAGTACTGGTTGATTCATATTGTTGTTCCTCCTATGGTGCTGCAAACCCCTTCAGCTCCTTGGGTGCTATCTGTAGTTCCTCCGTTGGGGACGGTTGTGATTGAAGATGTGATCAGTTCCAGCTTCCTGCTTCAGCCTCCATGCCTGTCACTTGCTGCCATGCCTCCCTGCCATGATGGCCTCTATTCCTCTGTAACTGTAAGCCAAGGAAACACTCTTCTGTAAGCTGTTTTGGTCATAGTATTTTATCTGTGATTGAAAAGTATAGAAATATATGTATATAAATTCTGACAGAAAAATATAGAAAGCAAAGAAGTATCCCTGAGAGTTTCTCTGACAAGACCAACTGAGCCACAGACATGTGGTTCAATGTGACTCACTGGCATGCTCTACAAGGAGTCTGATTCCTGAGGAAATATTACTGAACTAAATGACCTGACCATTGATCCCTGATGCCCCAAAACAAGTTCCCATTCTATGGAAACAGTCTTACACTCTCTTACTATGTATTTTGATCCTAGACCTTTTCTGAGCATGTTCTTTCTTCAACAAATAGTCACTTTCCCAGTGATTTTTTTTTTGATAAAATTGAAGATTTATTCAGAAAAACACTCAGATACAATTCTAGGCTTACAAATACATTTAGAATACAATCGAAAAATAAGTATAGATAGTTTTTGAATATACTGAAGATTTTCATCTAACCTGTGTGTAAAAAAATTGAGGATTATATAGGATAATTGGTAATATTGAAGATTTTTGGAAAAAAAATCAGAGAAAATAATAGGCATATAAATACATTTAGGAGATAATTAAAAAATGAAGTGGAAACATTTTCTGATCAAACTGAAGATTTTCATATAACAAGTTTCATGAAATTGATTATTAAATAAGATAATAGACAATATAAAATTTTTTGGAAGAAAGTCAGATACTGTGATAGGCATACGAAAGCATGTAGAAGATAATTGTAAAAGGAAGTGGTGACATTTTTAGAAAATACTGAAGATTTACATCTAACTTGTGTGTGATAAAATTGTGGATTATATTGGACAGTTCATAATATTGAAGATTTTTTGGAAAAAAATGAGAAAAAAATTATAGGCATATAATAGATTTACAATATAATTGATAAATGAAGTGGAAACATTTTCTGTTAAAACTGAAAATTTTCATATAATTTATGTATCAAAAATTGAGGATTACGTAGAATTATTGATAATATAAAATTTTTTGGAAAAACATTCAGATAAAATGCTAGGAATACAAATTCATTTAGAATATAAATGAAAACAGAAGTAGAGACATTATCTGAAAAAAAGCTGAAGATTTTCATGAAACATATGTACGATAAAATTGAGGATTATACAGGATAACTGTTAATATTGAAGATTTTTTGGAAAAAATTCAGAAAATATAATAGGTATATAAATACATTTAGGATATAAATGAAAAATGAAGTGGAAACATTTTCTGAAAAAACTGAGAATTTTCATATACATATGTATTATAACATTAAGGATTACATATGATAATTGATAATATTGAATATTTTTAATAAAATCTCAGATAAAATGATAGGCATACAAATGCAAATATAAAGGAAAATAATATAAAGGAATATAAAGGAAAATGGAAGTGGAGACATTGTCTGATAAAACTAAAGATTTTCATAAAACATATGTATGATAAAATTGAGGATTACATAGTCTTATTGATAAAATCGAGGATTTATTATAAAAACACTCAGATATAAAATAGGATAATTTATAATTTATAAAATAATTTATAAATTAAATTTGTTTTGAAAATGCTCTGATACAAATCTAGGCATTCAAAGGCATTTAGAATATAAATGAAAATTGAAGTGGCGGTATTATCTGGAAAAACAATATTTTCATTCAACATATGTATGATAAAATTGATTATTACATAGTGTTTTTGATAAAACTGAAAAACTCTGAGCCTGTTCTTTCTTCAACAAATAGTCACTTTCCCAGTGAATTTTTTTTAAATATAATTTTTAGAGATTGGTTTTCTGAGTCAGTTACATAATTTCTCCTGTACTCTTTCCTCCCTCTAACCCTCTCTCTCTCTCTCTCTCTCTCTCTCTCTCTCTCTCTCTCTCTGTGTGTGTGTGTGCTCAAATGTAAATACATTCTACTTGGTTTATATGTCACTTTTGCCACTTTTATGTGTTTGTTTTAGGGCTGATCATTTGTTCTTGGGTAACCAGTTGATGTGGTCTTTCCTTGTGAAGAAGATTCCATTCAATTCCTTGCTGCCTGAAGTTCTTTGTGCAGGGTTGAAGGCTCCTGAGCTGTACCTGTTTCATGTTAGCAGTCTATTGATGCCATCCTTGTCCAGGTCTTGTTTAGTCAGCCACAGTGATGATACTTCATGGGTGTAGCTTCTGAAATTCAAGGAGTAACTGTGCCACAGAAAATTCCCTGCTCCTCTTACTCTTACAGTCCTTGGCCCGTCTTCCACAAAGTCTTCAAATCTTAAGTGCAGGCGTTATATTGTAGATGATGTAGCAACTGGAACTGGGCTCCACAGCTTTACATTTTGATTAGTTGTGATTTTCTGTGTTGGTCTTTGCTGCAAAGGTAAGTTTCTTTGACAATGGGACAATATCACAGAGTATACTGCATCTGTATTGGGGATGGAGCAGAGACAAGAAGGGAAGGAAGCCTGTGAGGATAGGTTAAAACAGCTTGTTTATTCACAGTAAAACAGTAGATGGCAAGAAGGGCTAGCATTCTAATGTCTACAAACACTGGGGCATGCGAGCATGTGCGCATGCGCAAACGCATTTCACTAACTTCTGGTCTGGCCGTTATTGTAGCCTCCGTCATAGGTGTGCGTGCATGCGCGCGCGCACACACACACACACACGTGTTTCACTAACCTCCGGTCTGGCCCGTTTTTGTAGCCTTGGTCGATGGTGGATGCACCAGGTAAAGTCTTCAACTTTTTCTTTTTTCTTTGGATCCCAGCTGGGGCTCTTCATGATGTGGCCCGTTTCATTCGGCAGGGCAGCGGGCAGCTTGAGTAGGCTCTGGTCTCCTCTCTCAGCATTACAGCATCTCCATAGGGCTCCAGAAAACAAGCAAGTTGCCATGGCGGCCACACCAGATTGTTATATGTAAGTACAATGTATCTGTTTTCAGACAGAGTAAAGATGGCTATGAGCCACCGTGTGGTTGCTACGATTTAAACTCAGAGACTTCTGGAAGTCTAGTCAGTCAGTGCTTTTAACCACTGGGCCAACTCTCCAGCCAGACCAGATTTTTAAAGATAGTTTCAGACAATCATAATTATGGTGTTCCGACATTACTTCACTGGCCATTCAGTTTTATTATAATGCACTCTTGGCTTGATTTCCATGGTTACTTTTTAGCCAATTATAGTTCAGGCATCACTTCTTCCTTTCTTGTTTGTGCACATACACACTCTAGGCTTGATCTCCATGGGGTGAGTGCACCTATCGTGGTGGCTCCGGGCCACCCTGTTCCTTACACAGAGATTCCTGCACACCCATGTTCACTGCAATACTACCCACAATAGCGAAGTTCTTGAACCAGTTTATGTGTCGACAAAGAAAGACCAGGGACCTACATAAAGATGCAGGTTTCTGTTTTGTTTTATTTTGTTGTTTGTTGTTTTTTTCTGTTTCAATCATCCTTGTTTTACAGAGAACTTAGGTCTAGAGAAAGGTCAGATACACCCAACATTCTGCACACACCTAATGGTACAACCAGTACCTTTCAAATGGAGAATATAACAGTTTTCAGAATCAATGGCTGGGGAAAGCAAGTACCTAGGACCCCACTCTCTGTGTGAATTTGTATGAAGAAATATGTTTGGGCAAACTGAAGTGCTCTGGATTTGAGGCACTGCTTGATGCCCATAGTGCAGGCATCCAAGTCACTTCATAAAAATGGTCGTACACCAGGCTGAAAGCCACTGGTCCTCACTTCACTACCCATTTCTACCACTTGCTTAGGACTTTTCATGTGGCCTGCTTGCCTACAGAGCACCATGGATATCTGGCTTGCTATCAAGTCCAATGTTGGATATGTGGGTTTCAGATGTGCACGAGATTGCCTTCATCTGTGTATTTGACAGTTGTAGAAGTGCCTCATAGCAATATTAAGCAACCAAACATCTGGAAAATGGTTCCCAGAAGAGGAGAAACACTTTTTGTTGTTGTTGTTTTGTTTTTTTGTTTGACTTTGTTGTTGTTGTTGGTGGTGGTGGTGTTTTTTTTTTTGTTTGTTTTTGTGCTTTTTTGTTTTGTTTTGTTTGGTTTTGTTTTGTTTTGTTTTGTTTTGTTTTTTGGTTTTTTGAGAGATGGTTTCTCTGTAAAGCCCTGGCTGTCCTGGAACCCACTCTGTAGACCAGGCTGGCCTCGAACTCAGAAATCTGCATGCCTCTGCTTCCCAAGTGCTGGGATTAAATGCATGTGCCACCACCAACTGGCAAGGAAAAACTCTTAAGCAAGGTGACCATTTAGATAATAGTCACAATGTTCCTGGTGAATCCAATGGAATTCTGGGAACAGAATTCTGACCAATATAGTCGAGAAATAGCTACTGAGTGCTTGTTTTGTGTGGTTCTAGAGAACTAGTGAAAGCAAGACAGGCTAATGTATGCTGTGGAGGATGGGGGTGACTGTGGTCTCCAAAGCAGTAGGAAGGTCTTCAATGAAGACCAGTGCATAAAGCACCCAGTACAAAGGCCACAACTGCCTAATTGTTACCACTGTTTTGCATTGAACATTGTTCTCCCTATGTCCCTAACCTCAGCTTGCCCAGTCAACACTACCTACACTGGATTCTTTGTATCCTAGAACATATTAATATGCTTCAGTCTCAGGACCTTTGTGCACAATGGTCTCTGGTGTCAGGTTATACAAGAGCTCTGTGTTCTTTTCCTTCACCCTCCATACTCCCCAATCTGTGCCTCCTACTCCCCACTGAATAGCTAAACTTTCAGGAACTAGTTAGATATGCAATCTCATTTTTCTTTGCTAGACCTTTCCCACACTTCTGCATTTTGTGCTTGTGCTTAGCTCAAGCATCAGAACCAGCCTTCAAGTCAGAAAACAGAAGGCCCATGTGCTAGCCTGGAATGCCCCAGCAGTGTTGATGATTGGATCCTATTCCACACCTTGCAGGAGCTAGTGTCTTTTCAGACATATCCCAGGAAGCAGGCCTGCTCTGTTGACAGTCTTCAGAGGTAAGGTGCCTGGGAAAAGTCACAGTCATAAGCAAGATAAAGCATGTGACCTCTTAAGGGCACTTGGACCTGTGGAGCAGAGGACTGCCAATGGTCCAGCCTTTGTCCTTATAACAGAGGGTAAAACCTACCTAAGAGACATTTTCTTGGAGCAGTTTGAGATAGCCAAGGCGAAACATGCTAGAGGTAGAGAAGGAAGAGAAAATGCTAGTAGAAGACTTGCTGCTAAACATGGAGCCAGATCTATATTTATTGACCCATAAGTCCAGGTTTTTACCTTTCTTCCTCTATGTGCAGGCACTGCTAATAATAGGGATACTTAGAGGCTGGCGTTTTGGCTGGGCACTTAAGGCTTTGTAGAGCCTGTGTTTATCTATCTCATTTTACTGCATCCTCCTAAAAGTATACAATGGTAGTCCCCAAAGGTTGTGTGTTCCAATAACCTGGGGTTTGATTGTCTTCTAACTTGTGAGTCCCAGACCATTCCTGAGAACAACTAAGTCATCATATTGGGGGTTCAGTGTTGCTCACGAGAGGTAAAAGATTCATATAAGCTCCAGTCACACTTGATATGTTTTCAAGCTTCTGTGTTCTTGTGGCATTGCTGATGGACAGTGATTTGGCTGTGTGCAAGCAGTAGCTCTGCATCTGGTACATGTCAGTCAAGCTTGTCTTGAAGCTTCTCCATGCATTCAGCAATCCTAGGCTCTCTCATTGTTCTGAGAGTAACATTTCTCCCAATGTAAGCTTTCAAGGTGATGACATCAGTCATTTTGAACCCATGCCAATTTGCTAATGACTGTCCCCTATTTCTTTTCACAAGTGTGTGTCAAAACAAGTATTTGTGTTAGTGATGGGTTGAAGACTGGTCATATTAATTTTTTAAAAATTCAGTATAATAATATATACTCATCTGAATTATTATCATTTCATGAGGTTGGTGGGCCCTAAAGTTCACGTGGTGAACTCTAATTCCCAAGGTGATGTTAAAAAAGTATAGGAAGAGCCTTTAAATCATTAGTACAGGAGACATCTTCCTGAACAGAATACCATTGCTTTTAATTATTTAGGGGTTATGGGAGTGTTTAGATGGTCTGTCTGGTCCTGATTAAACTTTGGTAGTTGGTATCTGTCTAGGAAGTTGTCCATTTTATCCAGATTTTGAGTTGTGTTGAGTATAGGCTTTTGTAGTAGGATATAATTTTTTTTTTTAATTTCTACAGTTTCTGTAGTTATTTCCCCCTTTTCATTTCTGATTTTGTTAATTTTGATACTGTCTCTGTGCCCTTTGGTTAGTCTGGCTATCTATCTTGTTGATTTTCTCAAAGAACCAGCTCCTGGTTTTATTGATTCTTCATACAGTTCTTTTAGTTTTAACTTGGTTGATTTCACCCCTGAGTTTGATGATTTCCTGCCTTCTCCTCTTGGGTGTATTAACTTATTTCTGTTCTAAAGCTTTCAGGTGTGCTGTTAAGCTGCTAGTATATGCTCTCTCCAGCTTCTTTTTGTAGGCACTCAGAGCTATGAGTTTTCCTCTTAGCAGTGTTTTCATTGTGTCCCATAAATTTAGGTATGTTGTGCCTTCATTTTCATTAAGTTCTAAAAAGGTTTTGATTTCTTTTCTTATTTCTTCCTTGACCAAGGTATCATTAAGTAGAGCATTGTTCAGTTCCCATGTTTATGTGGGCTTTCTATTGTTTTTGTTGCTACTGAAGACAACCCTTAGACCATAGTGATCTGATAGGAGGCATGGAATTATTTTGATCCTCTTATATCTGTTGAGTTCTGTATTGTGACCGATTATATGGTCAGTTTTGGAGAAGGTACCCTGAGGTGCTGAGAAGGTATATTCTTTGATTTAGGATGAAATGTTCTATAGATATCTATTAAATCAGTTTGGTCTAAAACTTCTGTTAGTTTTGCTGTGTCTCTTTTCAGTTTGAGTTTCCCTGATCGGTCCATTGAGGAGAATGGGGTGTTAAAGTCACCCACAATTATCGTGTGGGGTATGATGTGGGCTTTAAACTCTTAGTAAAGTTTCCTTTACAAATGAGGGTCTCTTGTATTTGGAGCATAGATGTTCAGAATTGAGAGATTTTCCTGGTACATTTTCCCTTTGATGAGTATAAAGTGTCCTTCTGTGTCTTTTTTGATGACTTTTGGTCAAAAGTCTATTTTATTGGATATTAGAATGGCTACCCCAGCTTGTTTCCTGTCATTATTTGCTTGGAAAACTGTTTTCCAGCCTTTTACTCTGAGGTTGTGTTTGTCTTTGACACTGAGATGCATTTCCTATATGCAGCAAAATGTTGGGTCTTGTTTAGGAATCCAGTCTGTTAGTCTATGTCTTTTATTGGGGAATTGAGTCCACTGATGTTAAGAGATGTTAAATAATAGTGATTGTTGCTTCCTGCTATTTTTGATGTAATTTTTATGTTTGTGTGGTTATCTTCTTTTGGGTTTGTTCAAAGAAGTTTAATTTCTTTTTCTCGTGTGTAGTATCCCTCCTTTTGTTGGTGTTTTCCATTCATTATCCTTTGAAGGGCTGAATTTGTGGAAATATACTGTGTAAATTTGTTTTTGTCATGAAATACCTTGGCTTCTCCATCTATGGTAATTCAGAGATTTACTGGATTAAGCAGTTTCGGTTTGCATTTGTGTTCCCTTAGGGAATGTACGACATCTGCCCAGGCTCTTTTGGCTTTCATAGTCTCTGGTGAGAAGTCCAGTGTAATTTTATTAAGTCTACCTCTATATTATACTTGACTTTTTCCTTTACTTCTTTTAATATTATTACTTTATTAATACATTTGGTGTTTTAATTACTATGTGACAGGAGTAATTTCTTTTCTGGTCAAATCTATTTGGAGTTCTGTAGACCTTCTTATATGTTCATGGGCATGTTTTTCTTTAGGTTAGGGAAGTTTTCTTCTATAATTGTGTTGAAAACATTTACTGACCCTTTAAGATGGAAATCTTCACTGTATTCTATACCTTAGGTTTGGTCTTCTCATTTTGTCCTGGATTTCCTGGAAGTTTTGGGTCAGGAGCTTTTTGCAGTATTTATTTCTTTGACTGTTGTATCAATGCTTTCTATGCTATCTTCTGCATCTGAGATTCTCCCTTCTATCTCTTGTATTTTGTTCTTGATGCTTGGATTCATGTCTCCTGACTTCTTTCCTTAGTTTTCTATGTCCGAGTTTTTTCCCTTTGTGATTTCATTATTGTTTCTATGTCCATCTTTAGATTGTGGATGGCTTTATTCAATTCCTTCACCTGTTTTGTTGTGTTTTCCCTTCTTTCTTCAAAACCTTAAACAAAAACAAAAATTCCAAAAAAATTATAACGAAATGAACATCTAACAGCAATAAAACCTAATCCATAAAAATAAAAACCCAGAAGAAAATTAAGTTGAGCAACATTCTCTTGGTGTAGTGAATTATCTTCAGCAATGCTTCTGCATGGCATGGAGTCAGTCTCAGCACTGGAGAGAGAATCTTATGCTTTTGGGTGTTGCCTGAATAGCAGCATGATGTTAAGACAGTCTTCCTTCTCAGATTTCCTACCACATATGGAGGGCTAAAGATTCAGTTTGCTAAAGCCTGTCACAGCAAACTGACAGAGGAGTTCTTTCTCACCAATGAATGTTTGTCCACATTTTGCCCCTCACCATGATGACTTGCTGGTGAATGCCAGGATTCCCAGTAATCTGGGAGTAATCAAGATTCCACAGTATCTCAATCTCCCTTTTCAGGAATTCTTTTCTCCAGGGATGGTGGGATTTTTGTGGCTGGATGGTAAACAAGTAGGTTGATATTTGCCTTACTGTGATTTTACAGGTACAAAAATGTGTCTTTTTTTGAGTTGGACTTGTTCCTGGAGTGAAGAATGTCATTCCTTCAAGGTGTCTGCTACTTCCCCCAGCCTCCTCAGTTCCCTCAAACAGTGCTCTCAAAGAAGGAAAGGCAATCAGATCTACAAACAGTCCCCCTGATTCATGAGCTAGACAAATCCAGGGCCCACACACCATTAGTAATCAAAGTTAAGGAAAGAAACCCATCCCATGAATACCCTAGTGTTACCGACCGCATGGGGGTCTGCCACAGTGGAACCAGGGTTTCTTGGTCCAGGAAGACACAGGTCCGACAGAAACAAGACAAACCAACGTGACCACAGAGGTGGTTTAAAATCTGAGTGTATTTCTTGGGTATCTCTCAAAGTCCAGTCCAGTCAACATCTCGAATTAAGCATCATATACATTTGTAAAAGGCTTGTTAGGCTTTCTCAGGCAATACAGGGTGTTTACCCCAAGTCTAGGGTCCATGTGGCTAAACTGCTTCTTCATCTTGGTCTCGATGTCTTGCTTGTGCTGTCTTTTAAGAGTCCTTTTGCCTAGTCTGCCGGTTGTATTCTTCTCTGTGCCATGCTTGGGGCCATCGTGGGCCCTGGACGATCAGCTAATGGTTAGCTCTGGTAGCAGCTTCTAGCCTCTAGCCTGGTAAAGCTAACTGGCTGCAGCTTGATGAATTAACTAACTCATTTCTCCTCTGAGTGTCTCTCTCTTAGGTAGAGAGAATCTATTGCCTCTCTGTAAATCAAAAAGTATCTACTGTCTCTCTGTCTGCCTCTCTGACATTCTCTCTCCCCCCCCCCCCCCTCTCTGTGTGTGTGTGACTCTCTGTGACTCAATTAGTCTCTCTGAGTTAGTAAATATAAATTGTATCTGAATCCCTGAATCACACCAGGTTAAGCTAAGAAAAGTTGTTTTCCTTAAGGGCTCCCTGTGTGAGGCCTGTAACACAAAAGGCCAATTCTTCATAAACCTTCCCTTGCTAATCAGGTGGGCCTAAGATAGCCTGTCTGCAAGCCAAATCAAGAGTCAACAGGTAGAACTAGATTAACTTGTGGGGGGAGGTAGCTAGGGACCAATTCAAATGTAAATTTTACCTACCCCAAATACTCATTTTTTCTGGCAGGGACCTCATAAGATTATTCACATGTAAATATCCTTAGTCTGGGCTATTGTTTGGAAAACCATCTGCCCTGAAAGGTAGTTGACTAGAACCTGAGACTGGAATTTCTGGAATGCTTTTTTTACCATAATATCATAAATGGTTGGAGCGAAGCGAAGTAGAATTATTTGCTATATGATGGATTTTAACATATCTATATTTGCATGGTTAGGCCATGTTTTAGCTATAAGCAAATAGGAGAGTTTAAGATATTGCCAAGTGAGATTTATCTGCTTCTAAATATATGGGGAGGTCCATTATTCCCAGGAGACATTTTTTCTTTCGCCTCTGTCTGTAAAATATCATGTTTACAGACCTTCACTGGTCCACCATGGCACCCTAGTTCCTAGAGATGGGGCTCAATGGTGGCTCACTCGCCTGGCACATAGTGCTTCTGCTGCAGCAAGTCCACCTTTAGAAGGCTCTTGTCCTGTTCTAGATCATACTGGAGATTTTCAAACCTCCAGGAGGAAGGCAGGTGGAGCACAGCCCTGTTAGGGGCCTACCGTGCCAGCTGTTGAGCCTCATCCAGCTCTATAAACTCTCCAGCATCACCTTTCAGCTTAGGTTTGCCCCTCCATCCCTAAGGGAAAAATGATCAGAAACTATTTTGATATTTTCTCAGTTTTAAAAAACTGTTATAAGTTGAGATGTTATGAAAAACATAAAATTTCTCCAATGGTCCAGAAACATTATTTTGGAAATAAAAAAAAAAAATCAGCATAGCAATGTCTCAGTCACAGTTCAGGTGATACATATGCATGGCCTGGATAAGGTACAAGATCAAAGTGAGCAATTTGGGAAACTGTATGCCTGCCCTCTAGGGGACACAACGCAGCACTGCAGTGAAGGCTTTGATTATTCCTAGAGTTCAGAATCCTGCAGGACTTCAAAAGTTCAATCTTCTTATAATCAGAGCAACCTTCTCACAGGAAGCCAAAGCATACTGCAGAGAGCTGTAATCAGCATGTAAGCATGCAAAAGTTCTCAAGAGTTAGCCGGGCAGTCGTGGAGCACGCCTTTAATCCCAGCACTTGCGAGGCAGAGGCAGGAGGATTTCTGAGTTCGAGGCCAGCCTGGTCTACAGAGTGAGTTCCAGGACAGCCAGGGCTACACAGAGAAACCCTGTCTCAAAAATACCAAAAACAAAACAAAACAAAATTCCTGAGAATGGAAGCTTTCCTCTGAATATAATGTTCCTGAGGGGAAAAAGGAGGAAGGCAGGACTCACTGTCATCTGCAATTGACACTTCCATTGCTAGGTTTGGGTTTTTTATTGGAATATGTGTGAGGAGACAAAGAGGACAAGATATTCAAAATACACTAGATACCTCAAAAAGGAAGATGGGGATATGATCCCCATGAGGACTAAAGATGAAATATTGTTTTCTGAACAGAAGTTTCTTTTGATGACACAGATGATTGTTTGAAGTTTTCTTTCTCTGGATATGGCTGAGACCCATGAAGTTGACCATAATCCCAACGATGTCAGGGGACTCACACGACTCCACCTGCTCCTCCAAAACTAGCCTGTGACCTCATCTTGGACAGAGAGAAGTGATGCTGCACCTTTATATCCAAGGTCTTTTACTACTGGTTCGTCAGTTCTTCCTGCTTCAGCAGGTGTTACAGTCTTTCCTTCAGTTACTCCCCTTTCTGTTCACTAGAAGATTGTGTTCCTAGGGTAGGGTTAGGTGCATCCATATACATACATACATACATACATACATACATACATACATACATACACACACACTTACATACCTACACAAATACATACTTCTAAAGACACACACAAACTTCCGAATACATTCTGAATACATTCTGAAATGTATGTATGTACACGTGCAAGCATAATGTACTGCAGCCACATGTTTACCTTGTAAGATAAAGTTAATGTAAGATGAGATCATCCTGGACACTATTAAGAAAAATGTTATCTATCATTAACCCACAACTTCTCTACCCATACTCCGCATCCCAGAGGCAGGAAAACAAAAGAAGCTTTGAACACATGGATGTGTTGAAGGTTGTGTACTTTCCCTCCTGTTTTTATATTTTTATTTAATTTTATATGTGTGGGTGTTTTGCCTGCATAAGTATCTGTGCACCACATGCATATTTGGTAACCAACAGAGGAAAAGAGTTGGAGATTAGTCAATGAAGTGCTTGTGCTGTAAACCTAATGGATAGACACTGTGCATTAGAGTCTAGGGTATTTCAGCCATGCCTGCTTATAATGTTCCCTGTGGTATGCAGAAAAGATTTGGTTCCCTAGCAAAGGACTTCTGGAGAGTGCTGGAGGAGCTCTGTCCCCACTCTGTTGATGTCACCTAATACTTTCAAGTTACTCTGAGGTGAGCAGCTTCCTTCAAGAGGAGCTCTCTAACCCACAGATTGCCTCCACAGCAATGAGCTCTGGAAACTAGAAAATCTCTATCTGGAAGTCAAAATAAATTTTCTTCTCTCTTTTATGAAGGCTATAAGCTTGTTCAATATGTAGAGTCTAAATGTCAACAATAGCAGGAGAACAATTAGGGGTAGGTATGAGGGTTGTTAACCAAGGGGAGGAGTTAAACCAAGATTCAAACCAGCTGTGACTCTGTTCTCTTTCTCTCTTCCACTTGGCTAGCCTTCTCTCCCCTTGGCCACCATCATATCTCAGTTTGTACACCTAAGTCCCCAGGTCTTTCCCTTTACCCATCCCATGGCTTCTTTACCTTTTTGGTTGAATTAGATTGCTATGGGGTTACAGGTGGCATTTGCTCAAGGGGTATCCCAGTACCCCTTGTGCCCCTGATAGGGTCCACAGTCATATAATTTCTTTTTACCATGATCAAGTCCCAGGAGGAGGAGGGGTTCCAGTAGGAAGCTCCTATAGACTTGCATCCCCAGGTGTCACAATAATTGTTCTGGGCCTCTCCACCTGTGAACTTCTGCTTGGCTTCTTCCATCCCAAGGGTAAATGTAAATAGTATTCTCATGAAGGTGATATCTCAGTGGAGGGAAAGCACATCCTGTCACCCTCCTCTCAGCTCAGGACCCTCTCCTTCCCATACAGGCAGCTTGCTTCCACTTGTACTTCTGTCATGAGTGGGGATGTCCCATGACTCAAGGCCTGCTGCTAGTTGGCACAGGTTGAAAGTGAGGTCGGGCCACCACATGTTTGAAGGCCTTCAGCCAGGCCACCATGTCTCTGGTTCCAGCAGAGACCACAGTCCAGGTTTGGTGGACAGGCTCATGAGGGCTACATAGTGAGGAAGGAGAAAGCAGAATCCAAATGTAGCACCAGGAAGTCATAATCAAGGTTGAGTGATCTTGAGCTTGGGTGGATGAGCCTAACTTCTTAAGTTCTTTCTATCTTTTGGGTATTAGCCCTCTATCAGATAAAGGTTTAGTAAAGAACTTTTCCCAATCTGTGGGTTGCAGTTTTATTGTATTGGCAGTGTCCTTTGCCTTACGGAAGCTTTTCAGTTTCATGAGGTCCCATTTGTCAATTGTTGATTTTAGAGCTTCAGCCATATTTTGAATATTAGTCCTCTATAAGATGTGGAGTTGATGAAAAAAATGGTCTCATTCTGTAAGCTTGTGCTTTGCTGTGCAGAAACGAGTCAGTTTCATGATCCCATTTATTAATTGTTGATCTACATGCCTGTGCTAAAGAGATTCTCTCAAGAAAAGTTTTTCCTGTGCCAATGAGTTCAAGGCTATTTTTACTTTCATGTTTTTCATGTTCAGTATATATGGTTTTCTGATGACATCTTTGATCCATTTAGACCTGAATTTTGTGCAGGTGACAAATATGAATCCATTTACATTCTTCTACATATGGCCATCCTGTTTGACCTGCACCACTTATTGAAGATACTATTTTCTTTTCCTTTTATATTTCTGGGTTATTAACAAAAAATCAGGTATCTATAGCTGTGTAGATTTTTGTTTGTTGCATCATTTGATTCCACTGATAAAATAATATATATTTTATCAAATAACTTGAGAGTTTATTACTATACCTCTATAACTGGAAATCAGGAATGGTGTCTTCATCATGCAGGCTTGCTTTTAACTATTCTGATTTTTTGTTTTCCATAGGATGACAAAATTATTATTTCATGATATATAAAAAATTGTGTTAAAATATTGGTGTGGATTTGCATTGAATCTGTTGATTGCTTTTGGTCAAATGACCATTTTTACTACATTAACCTACTGATAAATGAGCATGGGAGATCTTTGCATCTTCTGAAATTTTCTTCAATTTCTTCAAAGACTTCAAGTTTTTAATCAAACAAGTCTTTCACTTGCTTTGTTAGAGTAACCCTAAGGTATTTTATATTATTCGAGGCTATTGTGAAAGACCTTGTTTCACTATTTTCTTCTCAGTCTCTTTGTAAATTATTTATGGAAAGCCTACTTATTTTTTAAATTTAATCTTATATCCAACTCCTTTCTTAATTCTTCTTTGAAAGTCTGGTAGTATTATATGAGAAAAACATTTTGCCCTGAGGTTTTTTTGGTTGGTAGTCTTTTATTACGTGCTTCTATTTCACTTGGGGTTTATAGGTCTGCTTAAATTGTCTATTTGATCTTAATTTACCTTTGATAAGTGATGACAATAGAGAAAACTGTCCATTTCCTTTAGATCTGAAAATTGTGTAAAGGTTTTTGTTTTTTTTTTAAAGTATGCCCTCATGATTCTCTGGATTTACTTGGTTTCTACTATGTCCATGTTTTTCTTTCAAATTTCGTTAATTTTGATGTTCTCTCTCCATCATTTCATTCGCTTTGATGAAGGTAAATCTGTATTGTTAATATTCTCAAAGAACCAACTCTTTGTTTAATTGATTCTTTTTGATGTTCTGTTTGTTTCTATTTTGTTTATTTCAGTCCTCAGTATGATTATATGTTGCTGTGCATTGCTTTTTGGTATGATTACTTCTTTTGGCTCTAGAGCTTTCAAGTGTACTCTTAGGTTGTTAGCATGAGATCTCTCCAACTTACAATAAGAATGAAGTACAATAAACTTTATTCTCAACTCTGCTTTCATTGTGTCCCATAAGTTTGGTATATTATGTATTTATTTTCATTGAATTCTAGAAAGTCTTTAATTTCTTCCTTCTTTTCTCTCTTGATCCATTTTTTTATTCAGTGGAAAATCATTCAACTTCCATGAGTTTGTCAATGTGCTGTTGTTTCTATTGTTGCTAATATTCATCTTTAATCCCTGATAGTCTGATGGGGTACAGGGAATCATTTCAGTTATCCTACATCTGTTGAGCCCTGCTTTGTGTCCAAGTACGAAGTCAATTTTGGAGAATCTTCTAAGGTACAAAGTAGAAGTTATACTCTTTTGTGTTTGGGTAACAGTTCTGTAAATACCTTTTTGGTCCCTTTGGTTTAAAATGTCTGTTAGCTCTGATATTTCTCTCTTTAATTTTTGTTGGATGACCTGTCCATTTCTGAGAGGTCCCTTGGTGGGTATTGGAGTCTCCCACTATCAGTGCATGTGGGCATACCTATTATTCAATCCATAGTAGTGTGTTTGCTACTGCTGCTGCTGTTGTTATTGTTGTTGTGTTGGGTGTTTTTACACACTTGGACATCTGATAGGCAGGACACATTTTTGGCCAAAGTCTTTCTAGGTGGTTTGTTATCCTTATCCTTGCAATGGGAATGCTGCCTGGCTAAAGGAAGTAGACACTTTGGATCCAGGATCCACTTCCCACACTGTTAGGAGTCTCAGCTAGATTCGCCCATAGACCCTCTGGGCCTCCCCTGATCCCAGGTCTCTGGAACATCCTCGAGATTGCCTCCCCACTCCCACTGATCTTTCTTCTCTATCCCCTCTTCTCCCTACATAAGATCTTCCCTGGCCTGCTCACCTCCCCATTCCTTTTTCCAGCCAGTTCCCTTCTTCCATCAACCTCCAATATCTATTTTGTTTTCCCATCTAAGAAAGATTTATCCATCCTTTCTTTTGCACTCCTTGTTTTTTGGTTTCTTTAGGTCTGTTGATTATAGCATGGTTGTCTTGTACTTTATGGCTAATATCCACTTTTAAGTAGGTATAAGCCATGCATGTCCATTTGGTTCTGTGTTACCTAACTCTGAATATTTTCTAGTTTCATCCATTTGCCTGCAAAATTTGTGATGTCCTTGTTTTTAATGGCTGAATAGTATTCCCTTTGTGTAAAAGTACCACATTTTCTGCATCATAACCATTCTTCAGTTCAAGGACATCTGGGTTGTTTCCAGATTCTGGCAATGATAAATAATGCTGCTATGAACATGGTTTGAAAAGTATCCTTGTGGGATGTGTAGCATCATTTGAATATATGCCCAAGTGTGGTGTAGCTGGGTCTTGAGGTAGAACTATTCCCAATCATCTGAGGAACCACAAAAAATGATTTCCAGAGTGACTGTATGAGTTTGCACCCCTAACCCCAGAAAAGTAGGAGGGCTACCCTTTCTACACAACAAGCCTGACAACATGATTTTATTCTTTATTTTCTGTGTGTTGTGAGGGGGAAGGAATTGATTGCCTGTCTAACTGTCTGCCTTCTGACCAGCTTGCCTGCCTTCTGGTCTTTCTGTCTATGAACCCTTGGCATGTCTCGTGCATTCATATGCTGATGAAGGGGTCAATTCTGCTAAAATTAAGGTTATGGATGGCTGTCAGCTCTTTCTTGCCTTCCCTTGTGGGTGGTGAGACTTCTGGCCCTGATCCTCAATTCTTGGGGCATATAGAGTCCTGGAAACCAATGATGGCCAACATGCCTGTACACCTGATTTTATTATTGTTTTGTGTGTCTGTGTGTTTGGTGATGGGAGTGCCTGCCTGCCTGGTTTATTGTCAGCCTATAACCCTATCAGAAGCCAGATGAAGGAGTCAGATGAGCTAAAATTAAATTTATAGTTGGATGTCAGGTGCCAATTGCTTGCCCTGTGTATGGAGGGACTTGAACCCATGGAACATAGAAACATAATGGGCAAAGGCAGAAGGGCTATTTGTTAAGATTCTGTCAGCCATTTTAGTATTTTAGAGTTATGTCTCAGGAGCTCCTTAGTCACATTAAATAAGAACAATGGGAAATACAATACATGTGTGTGCTAGTTTTCCCATTTTAACTTAAAGATACTTGATTATCTCTAAGGTATACAGATAAAAGAATGCTTACATCCTTGAGATACTTCAAAATAAACAAACTACCACCACTAACAACAACAGCAATAACAACAAACAATTTAAAAAAACCTGTGAGTAACAACAACAACAACAACAACAAATATTCAAATTGCACATTTCTTGTGCCCTTGATCCATGGCTACTTTCATTACTTTTCGCATGCAAGGAAGGGGTCAGAATCTCTAACATTTGAATCTAAAGCTTCAGTCAAATAGCTGCTGATGTAGTAAATAGTTCTGGTCCTTGATTCTGGAAACTTCTGTGGTTTCCATGCTGTAACTTTCCTTAATCTCTCCTCCATAGACAGATGAGGGCTGCTGAAACTGTTATGTGTCCCCTCTCTCACATGTATGTTTCTATTACCTATTTACTACCCACTGCATGTTTGTGTTTGAAAGAGATTTACTTATTTATTTTGTCAGTATGTACTAGGCCACAATTCCTGGAAAAAAAAAAAACCAACAACCAATTTGACTACTGAAATCAATACAGTAATGCACTTATCCAAGGTGGGATCGAATCTCTGGGTTCTAACTCTGTCTTACCTACAGAAGGCTTTCTAGAATAACTATGAATATTTATATTTATCTATTTATTTAATTGTTCTTTATTGTCTGTCTGTAGTTCTTTCTGCCTCTGTCTTTCAAGGCTACGCAGAGAAACTCCATCTCAAATAAACCAAAACTAGCTAAGTCTGCCTGGTATGTAGAAGGACTCAAGGATAATTAATTTTTCTTGTCTTTTATTATGCATTTTAATGAAAAATGTCAATAAGACTTAAAATTTGAAAGGGCGATATAAACCCCATTCCTCTACATGAAAGACCTCATTTGCCTCCATTTAAGGATCAGGTACGATTTTTAAAAAGTCATAAGACACAAGCTACAGGCATTGACCATACGTTCCAGATACTAAGTCATAAAACAGCAGCTCAAAGAACAGACTATCAACTCCAGAACAGATCACAAAACCACCAAGAATAGCTTGGGGACAATCACAAATATTGGGAAATACCTTATCTCAGAAAAAAACATCTGGGCTGGGCAGCCCTATTTCATCACATGGTTGAATGTTCATGACACAGGAATACAGAACAGGAACCAACTTTTAGACTCTAGCACCCATCAATGAAATTGCAGATTACCTAATGCTTCTAGAAAGTTCCCTTGGTTCTTTATAAGAAGGCACGCATACCTTTTTGGGGGTCCCCATTTTAAAGAATGGTTGACTCCTGCATGCTGTTGGTTTCTGCAGAATAAACACTCTATGTTTTTGCATACTATCTGAGGCTCTGGTCTTCCGTCATTGATTTTTGTACAAATACAAATGATTGATTCATGTATCTTGGGATTTTATGAGACTTCTGGTTGCTTTTAAGTGCTTCCTCACAATTCTGCACATTCAAACTGTGTTTAATTAGGTTCTGGTCCTCTAGAAGCTACTAAACAGAGAAAAAAAATATGACCTGCCAAATTAGGTCACAGGGCTGCTTCCATTTTCAGGAGGTGATTAGCCAAGATGGAAATATGGATACCATCCACATGGCAACATACATCTTGGTGAGGTCAATCAAATGACAGAACAAGAAATTAGAAACAAACAAATGAGCAAACACAAAAACTTCCATGGGTTAATGAAAGAACAGGAAATTGGGAGTAGATATAAATGCCTTTAATCTCAGTCTCAGAGAGGCAGCAAAAGACCAACTGAGTTTCTTCCTTGACAGTGATTTCTCCACACTGACAAATCCTATGTCAAATATACCCTGTCCCACCCCCTCAAAATTATCCATTTTACCTTTCCAGACTTATGTCTGAGGAGACTCCTACTTATGTTACACAAAAACAAAACAGTATGTGGTAGAAATTTTAATCCCAACCCATGAGTTCTTACCCCACCTTGATTATTTAGATTTTAGATAAAAGACAAACACTTATTATTTATATGCCTTAAAGGACACAAGAAGAAGCAGGCAGATATCTACCCTCCATCTTATTAGAACTTACCTTTTTATCAATAACCTCGAGTGATTACTGATTATGTTTCATTTGTGCTGATATTAGCATTAATTGGCCAGTGAAGATTACAGCTTTTGGAGATGGCTCAGATGGAAGGGCCCTTTCTGATGCTCTTTCTATGGATGCTTGAGTTCAATTCCAAGGGAGCCACATAGAGGGTCCTCCTAGGTTCTGGTGCCCTCTTCTGGCATGTAGGCATATATGCAGATTGCCATGCATATACATCAAAAATGAGTAAATAAATAAGTAAATAAATAAATAAATAAACAAGAACAAATATTCTAGTGTTTGTCTGGCTATGGTGGTACAAGTGACTCTGTGGGTTTGAGGCTAGCTAAGTCAACAGAGTAAGCTCCAAGGCTGCCATTGTTATCCAAAGAGAAATGCTATCTCCAGACAAAATAAAACAAGGCAATAGAAGATTCTGCTTTTTATTTTACAGTTATATCTTCCCTCTAGGGTTATTGTTTCTTGAACTTAGATGATGAAGTCCTGATTAACTTCTTTCTTTCTTCCTTTCTTCCTTCCTATTCTTCCTTCCTTCCTTCCTATTCTTTCTTTCTTTTTTCTTCCTTAATTTTTTCTTTCTTTCTTTCTTTCTTTCTTTCTTTCTTTCTTTCTTTCTTTCTTTCTTTCTTTCTTTCTTTCTTTCTTTCTTTCTTTCTTTCTTTCTTCCTTCCTTCCTTCCTTCCTTCCTTCCTTCCTTCCTTCCTTCCTTCCTTCCTTCCTTCTTTCTTTCTTTTTTTTTTCGATGGCACTTGGAGCTATACATTTCCTCAGAGACTGATTTTACTCTGTGGCAACGGTTGTATAAATTTGTGTTTTCAACATGTTGTCTTCCAGCTTTGGATTTCTCCTCCCTACACCATCAGGTTGTGTTTAAGACAGGGGTACAGTTACCAGGCTTAAACACTATAACCTCTGCACTTCTCACTGTAGTTCTTGGATTTCCTGTAGACATGTGTGCTTTGAAGTACTCACACAGTTCACTCTGTTCTTGAGTTCCATTTGAACCTCTTCCCCAAGGCCAGAAGGGAGGTTGATCCATTTCAGTGAATGCCCTCTCTGTCCATTGCAAGAATGCCCCATGCTTGAGAACCTCCAAGTGCTCCTGGAGCATTCCAGGCTTTGACCCTCAAGGTACTCACTTCTGAGTTGATGGTGGTGCTTTCTGTTTCTTGATGTGTCACCTGTGCTACATTTTGAAGTAAAAAGCCTGAGGGGGTCAAAAGAAAGTATGGAAAAAGAGGCTCCGGCATTCCCTGTTGTCTGAAAAGGGAGACCTTTGTTGGATGAGTGTCTGCCCCAATCTGCTGCATTCCTCTGTAGGGCCATGTAGAGAGGGACTGAATAGTAAAGGCTAGTTTTTTTCTCCAGTGACCTTTGGCTACAATGCATGGGAGCCTGGTGTCTGTCCCACTCTGTTCAAGGACACTCAGTGTACCCTGGAGGACAGGCCTTAGTGCAGATGCTCCACACTTCCCGTGGAGGTCTTATTTGCTGCATTTCACTCATGGAGCTAGTTTTTGGTTGTTGTAGCCTGGGGTTCATTGGGTTGGGTACATCCCACCCTCAGTGAGAAAAAGTTGCATTCTCTAGTATCTGAGAAACTCCAGATGCTCCTGGACCATTCCAGGCTTTGGCCATCAAGGTGTTCACTTCTGAATTGATGGGGCCTGCTATGCTCTGAAGGGGATTCTATGGATGCCCAGTCTGACCCCAAGAAATGCTCTAAACATCTTCTGCAGTAGCTTTGGCTGCATGAATCCCCACTCCACTCCTGTCTTCAGTGGAGCAAGCATTTACTTTTTAGTTTACTGTGGCCCATGCCTCCTCACTCAAGATTTGAAGAGGGATCACGCATGTAGAGCTTTTGTCCTGGGTATGCAGAGGTGTGGGTTCTTGTGGTGGCAGAGAAAGGCAGTTCACACTCTCTTGCAAAGATCCAAACAATAGCAAGTATGGGGAAGAAATTAGGAGGCTACATGGAACACCTGAAAATCATACCTGGCTCAATGCCAAAAAAATGTCCCTGTGAACAACAGTCAGATCTCTAAGGAATGCCCATTGTACTTTATAACCATGAGTAGGCAGACAGTGCCATGCTAGAATGCTGGTTCTACAAGTTCCTCTCAGACTCAGAATTGAGAGCCCTGGCCCTGGTGACCCAGCAGCTCCTGGATTAACAAAAAGATTCTAAAGGTCCATGAGGACTGTGCCAGCCCATATTGGCTTGAAAGCTAAGGCCACAGCAGTCTCTCAGATTCCGAAATCTAGAGTTGGTCATGAGCATAGTCAGAATCACTATGTGTAGACCTTCCACTGAATCTTAGGTTCTGGTGCTTATTCCTCAATTAAGAGACCTCACCCCTGGTTCAAAGCAATGGTGATTAGGCGTAGGTGAAAACTCATAGTTTAAGCAGAAATTTGGCTACATTTGGTTTGCATCCTGCCAAGAGGAACTTCTGGTTTTCATATGCAGCAAAAATTTGAGACTGGAGATTAGCTGCTAGTAGCACCTTGGAGAGTCTCCTAGTATGCCTATCCTCTGGAGCCTCCCTGGTGTTAAAGACTTTTTTGGCCATAGCCAGGAGTTCAGCCATGAAATTAACTTCAAATCTTTCCAGTTATTGGATATTTTTGGTGGATATCTTGTGCTGCATTGTTGACAAATGCCATGTTCACAGCAGATTGATTTTTGCCTCACTTCTGGGTCCAACTACCTCTTGAGCAATTCCCTTGGGCTCGAGTCCTAACCTTGTATAACTTTTTCTATATTAGACAATTTTGTGGTCCTTTTAGTGGCTTCTGAGAGACCTATCATAAAAATCTGGTGATAGACTTTTAATTTTTTCCTGATCCCAGGCAGGATGGGCCAAGAAAAGCTGAGTGAATGTCACCTTGTACTGTGGTGAGATGGCTATTTGCACCCAGAGCAAGTTTCCAGAGTGCTGATGTCACCCATTCTCTTTCCTCAGTCATGAAGAGGATGTGCAGAGTTTAATATGTCTATGAGGACAGAGGGTTTCTCTGAAAACATGGGATTCTGCATCTTCCAGTTGTATAAATCACTAGCAGAAAAGGGGATGTGTGTTGTGTAGTATCTGCTCTGCACATGGGTATGTGGCAGTTGCCCTAAAGGCAGTGCAATTATGATGGAATCTGCCTGTTCTTTGTGAGGGATCATGTGTGGGGAGGGCTAGCTATGTTCTCTCCTGCCTCTCCAGGGCCCAAATTCTATCTGTCATTTGCAAGGGATGGTCATGCAACAGGAAAGAGTGATAAGGAGGCAGGAAGGAGTTTTATTCCAGAACTGATGGATCAGGGGTAAGACTGCTTGCTTGCACTTCTTTGGCAACTCCTTGGCCTGTAAGGTCACTGGGTTCAGTGGTAGAAAAGGCCTTAGCCTGATTTTGTAGGGGGGAGGTCTTGACTAGAAGTTGCCAGTGATGTGTGGAACTTGATGAGGGTGCCCAGGATTTCCATACATAATACCTTTCACTAAGTAGATAGCAGGAATGTGAAAAGTGCCTCCTTCTGGCCCTCTCACCTTGAAAACTGGCCATATATTACTGCATAAAAGTCAATCTCCCCAATGGAGAAGCTATGCCCAAAGTCCCCACCAAAGGATTGAAGTCCTTGAAGTGTGACTGGACTAGGTCCTGTGGGATGCAGCCAGTCATCTGCCCCACAGTAGTTCTCAAGTAAATAAAGAACAAATGGAACAAGCACAAAAATATGAAAACAAGCCTACAGTGGTCTAGGAAAGAAACCAAGAGGAAGCCTCTTTTACTACCCTTTCTTTTCACATCCCTCAAGCTTTTCACACTGAACCAATGAAATGTGCTCCAGGAGTGTTTGCCATCCCACAGCCTTGGTCAAACTGGAAGGAGAGCAGGGGGGCAGGGGGTGCTGAAAGAGAACGGTCTAGAAAGAGAAATAGTGAATCCCAGACAATGTTCTGATCAAGGCCCAATGTTTAATAGATAACTCTGAATTTAAAGGGGAGAAACCCATCCTCCAATATGCCCGAATCTGGTCAGGAAAACAGGCTCAGCTGCTCAGTGGGTAGCTGGCTCCTTGCAGGAAGCTGCAGATCTGGAAGAACAATAGATTCACCTGGGTCTGAAGGCTCCACCCTAAGTTGGCTACTGTGACAAACAAGGTCTGAATTATCCTGCTCAAGGCTGGAGGAAGGGCACAATTCCTCCCTATTTATTTATTAAAGATTAGCTTGACTGGGACACTGGATTTACTTATCCTCCATGGTCCTGCCTGGGAATTATGGTGGTTGGTTGCTGCATCTGGCTTACGACTGTGTTTATACTCTCTCTTACCCATCCCAGAGGATGCTAGCAGATCGCTTGTGTTATTTAAACAAACACAGCCATATTAGTGTTTATTAATAAACAAATAAGGCCTTTCAGTGCATGCCTCTGTCTTAGGTTGATAAGAGTCATAGATCATCAGTGGCCTGTTTTTGACTGCTGGGTGCAATTTGAGCATCCAGAGGACTGCAAGCAAGGCACACACATGAACTGGATGGGAAGGGCATGTACCACAATGGATCAATCAACCACGCTTCCAGGCTTGGGGAAGAAGTTTTAATGGAACACAGGAACTGAGTGAACTGCATGAGGACAACAGAACACCTAATGTCCACAGGGACCCCATGAACCACCTTAAGATATATAGAGGATCACAGTCTTTGGGCTGAATAGCCACACCCAATCCTTCTACACACCATTAACATTGACAGGGAGGAGAGGCAGGGGCCTGCTGGCAGAACGAGGAGTGTGGCCACCACTTGCAATGAATGACTATTCCCCATGAGTGTCCATTTCTCAAATGGCATGGTGTAGGTCCCAGCCAGAAGAGAGTACAAGAACACCACATCAGTCCACAGAAACGGAGAGTGGCAGATGCTATAGGGAACAACAAGCTGGATCTTCTGTGAACAAAATGAGCAAGCTGGGATTCAAAAGTGAACAATTCAAGCAACCAAACCAAGAACAACAGAAAAAGCAGGACAAAGAGCCTCCTCCCCCCACCAAAACAAGAGCAAAAAATTTTGAGAACTGCACTTCTCCACGCAGCAAATGATGGAGGCTCAGAAACAAAAAGGCAACAAATAACAACAACAAAAACTTGCTGGCTTAACCCCAGAAAGCAATGCCGTGAAAAGGGCAAAGCAGTGCACTTAGGATTTACATGGCAGACAAACAGACATACAAATCAAGGACCTGTGGAAAAATGATTTTGACCTTATATAATTATAACAAAATATTTTGTAAATAATATAAAATAAAATTTCAGAGAGACAGGGACAAATAATAATAACAAAATATCCAAAACAAAAAGCTAAATGCTGCTCAACCCATATTTAGAAAATGCTGATATTAGTAGTAGGAGAAGCAATATATATCATTTAAAGAACATTCACTATTCTTTGCAGCCATGCAGACTGTCACTCTTTATACATTAACAGTGACCTCTGAAAGCTAAACTTAAAAACTAATCTGGAATGTCTCCAACTCGCTAGCAAGGCACTAACAACCCCCTGAAAATTAGATTACTGATAGAATAGGTTGTTTTTAAAAGGTTTATTGATTTTGTGTATGTGAGCTTCATTCAAACTAACAGCAGAGGGCAACAGATCCCATTACAGTCTCACTATGTTGCTCAGGCTGGTCTGTAAACTCCTGGGCTTAATACCTCAGCATATTCCAAGGAGCTAGGACTGCAGGTGCCCACCATCTGCCTGGCTCCAAACAGCCCTTTGAATATCCTGTTTTGTAATCTGTAGTAGCCCAAATAACTCTTGTCTCTTTTTTGTTCAAACATAAAATATTTTTTGTTGTACATGATTATGATATTTTAACCTAATAAAGATTACTGATATTCGTGGTTTGAGGTGCAGCATCCTTTTTCAGTAGAGTATTCAAAAATCAAGGTGTCTGCTGTTATGTTTTGGCAGTCTGAGATCAAGGCTAGTGCTTTCCCCATGCTAAGCAAGTATCTCTTTAAATGAATTATTAGTAATGGTGAAATAACCAGTGTCTAGAGCTTATTGCATAAAAGGTAAGCATTCTAAGCATCTTCCAAAATGTAATACTTACAATACTGAAATCACATACATTCTATTACTCTATTATAAACTCCCATTTTACAAATAAGGAAAAGGTTGCATAGAAATATTAAATAATTTTCTTTAGTTCACATAACCAGAAAACAAAGGAGCTGAAATTCATACCTAAACTATTTGTCCCTAGAACTTGGGCTTTTAACTATTAAGCCATACTCCTAATTTCTAGATACAGGTCCTTGACTCAAGTATCACAGTGTCTTTCTGGAAGCTTCAGGAGAGAGGCAGTGACCTCTCTCTGTTATTACTATCTCTGTTCTTTAGTGGGGGGCTAATATCCTTTTAGTTCCTCGAGATATCCCAGAGAATTCATGTTGCCTATTATTTTACCTTGAGCCATCTTTGACATTTGACCTGAACAGAACCTTCAGCTTCTTCACACTCAGGACAGATGTCTTCATTCCTGCTAGAATTCATTTTGTTATCAACACAGTTGCATGTCTATCTGGGACACTTGCCCAACAGTGGATTAGGAGCAATCAGTTGTTCATCAAGAGGTGATCATTTGCTCATGAAGCACTATTTTGTCCACCCAGTTTTTAGAAAAGTTGAGATATACTGAAAGATCATTGGATGAATTAATGCAAGGGTTTCAGGAAGAGAGGGAGAAGAAGCAGGTAACACCCAAGAGTAGGATGCTAGCCTGACCTCTGTAAAGGAGAGAAGGCAAGAAAAAGAACCAGTCTTTAACATAGGGTACGACAGACTTAGTCAATCAGTGCCGGGTGTCCAGTCAAAGACATGGGTGAAGGGAGTTTCCTGTCTCATATAAATAGGCCTGTGCTGCTCCATCTGGCACTGATGAGAAGAAGAGTTCACAAGTGCAGCCTCCGTGTGAGGTTAGGGAGGAGGAGATGCAGAAGCCTGGCTGCCCAGACTGACAATCAGGTCTGCTGCCCAGATTGGATATCAGAGGCACGATTTGTGTTTTTGTTGGTTTGTGGAAGTTTTTTTCCTTTTCTTGTTTTGTTTGATTTTTTAAGGACAGGGTCTCATTGTATATCCCTGGCGAGTCTGAGACTCACTATATGTGGCAGGCTAGTCTCCAGTTCGAGATCTGCCTGTGTCTTCTGGGATTAAAGGCTTGTACCACTATGCCAGCTCAGAGGCCTGTTTTTATGGCCACTACATTGAGGCATCAGAGGTGAACAGGACGTGTAAAGTTTAAACTTTCCAATGTGGCTGTATCTTCTATTTTTAACCACCAAGGATGGAAATTCCTTTCCCATTACCAATACCCAAGCCCATTTGCAAGTTATTGATTCCTTGATCAGTCTTTTTCCACTTTCTTTTTTCTGCCCCAATCCTGACAGTTGATCTTGCATGTTTTCATACCCCAGGTGTGTCCCTCCCTGCCATGTTGAACTCTACTGCAAAAATTCAGTAACTCCTGCACTCAAGAGCTGGAAATAAGCAGAAGTGGTGGTAAGGTCAGGTTAGGGTGATAGAGAAGCTGCTTTCATGCTGATGGCCATTTTCAGTTTTCTGAGGAAATATCATACTTGAGTTTTTAATGATTTAATTTTATCTGCTAGCCAAGTTGACTCCTCTTTCCTTTACTTTTGGTGGGAAGATACACATGTAAAATGATGATGATGATGATGATGTAGTTCTGACTGTCCTGAAACAGTGCTCAGTGATAACAGTTGTTCTGTTCTGCATAGAGAGATCAGTCCTTTCTTGAAAGAATAGAAGAAAGAATGAAAGAGAAGGAGAGAAAGAGAGAGAGAAAGAGAGAGTGACAGACAGACAGAGAGAAAAAAACAGAGACAAGACAGAGAGTGAGAAACAGAGAGAGGGAGGAAGGGAAGAAAAGAAGGAAGGAAGGAAGAAAGAAAGGAAAGAAAGAAGGAAAGAAAGTAAGAAAGAAAGAAAGAAAGAAAGAAACAAAGAAAGAAAGAAACAAAGAAAGGACCAAAAATAGAAGCATAAATATAATTGAATTGGAACAAGCCTACACACACACAAATACACACACAAACGCACACACACACACACACACAAACACTGTATTTGGAGCAAATAGTTTGAATTTTCTTTTGAGTCATTCTTTTATTTATTTCTTTTCCTGTTTTTTTATTAGATATATTCTTTATTTACATTTCAAATTATTTCCCCTTTCCTGGTTCCCCCCTCAAAAGCCCCATAAGCCAGCTCCCCTCCCCGTGTTCTCCTATCAACCCCCTCCCACTTCCCTTCCTGGTCCCATGTCCCCTAAAGAAATAGAAGCTGTCATTGAAAGTCTCCCAAGCAAAACAAAAACAAAAACAAAAAACAAAAAACAAAAAACAAAAAACAAAAGAAAACAAAACAAAAAAACCACAGGACCAGATGAATCATTCTTTTTATAAGATTATTTATTTTTAATTTTTGCCAAGATATTTAACCTCATGGAGGTCAACAGAGGGCATTATATCTTCTGGAACTGGAGTGACAGATGGTTATTAGTAGTCATGCAAGTGCTAGGAATTGAAACCAGGTCCTCTGGAAGAGAGAGGGATCTTAACTGCTGATCCATCTCCCCAGCTCCATTGGAACCATTCTAATTAACAATGTTATAGTTGCAAAGCAGGGAAGGGTAACCAGAATTATCACATAATTTAATCTCTTCATTTGATTTATACAAAGGTTTTCTACTTTACAGTGGCTACATGTATAATGGCATGTAATAACATTGTTGAACTTTTATTTTGGAAATGAAACAATCTGCCTGCTCCTGGTCTTCTGACCCCGTGCAGACATTGCACCTCACTGCCCTGTGTCCTAGGCCCTCTGCCGCCCTGCCCACCAGTGAGCCCTGCTGTACCCACTTGAGCTGTTCTGCTCCGTGGCCAATAGGCCCTGTGTGTCTCCTCTGGACTATGACAGGTTACTTCCGGTTTTGACATGTGGCCTTCTCTGTTCCTCCCCCAATATCCTTAGCCTGTTCTGCCTCTCCCCTCCGGTGGTAGAAGGGAATCATCATTCCAGCAGGTGGCCATCGTTGGTCATTTCTCTTTCCTCATTCATCTGTCACACTAAGGGTCTGGTGTGTATGATGTTCTTGCTTTCCTGATGCCACAGAGAAGAGTTGGCAGTGTTCACGGCAGGCAGATGCGCAGAAGAGTGTCTGCGTACACACAGGGAGAGGTGCCCCACTTCAGGGGTGGTTGTTTTCAACCCGTGCCCCATCCTTCTGTCACAGCTGCACCATTCATCAGGCTGAGCATCCCTGGTCATTGTCACAGCTGTCTCTGTCTTCCCCTTCTGGAGGTGGAGAGCTCTGGCGCAAGCCCACTGGACGCAGCATTTTCTGTCCACAGATGTGATCAGGGAAGGGAATGTGCTTTGACCCTGTCACCATGCCCTGTGTGTGTCCTGAGCCCTGCCTCCTGGGGACTATGTGAAGGTGAAGGGGGAAAAATCTCCCCTCCTTACCTGTGCCCTCAAAACAGGTCGCTGGCTCATGTTCCCAGGTCGCCTTAGTCATCTCACCTCATCACATTACAATGGACAGGGCTCTCCAACATGTGATGATCAGAGTTGAGCGCCTGCCCTGTGCCCCCATGTGCACGGTGCAGTTTGCCATTCTGGAACCGCAATCTAAGATCAGACTTGGCACTGCACTGAATTTAAGAATATTAGGCTAGAGGGATGGCTCAGTGGTTAAGAGCACTAACAGCTCTTCCAGAGGTCCTGAGTTCAATTTCCCAGAAAGGACATGGTGGCTCACAATCATCTGTAATGATATCTGATGCCCTCTTCTGGTATGTCTGAAGACAGCTACAGTGTACTAGTATAAATATAAATAAATAACCCTTAAAAAATTAGTCAGTGAAGGTAAAGAAACTAACTTTATTGTTCATTCAGTATCTGTGAATGTACAGGGAAGGAGCCCATCACCAATTTCCTGCAACAAGGCATAGCCTGGAAAGTGTGGACCTACTGAAAACTCACTACCTGGGGCCAATCAGTAGGGACTCCAAAGTTGTTTTGACAAAGCAAGTGGGTGGACTGAGGTCCCTGGGTCCACCTGGCAGGTCTTCCTGAGTCAGGTGGCTTGGAATGCAGCACAAACTAGATCATAAACTCTGTCTCAGGCTAAATACCAGCAGGAGACCAACACTCAACATAAAGGAAAGCTGAAAAGAACTTTGAAGAGGGAGTGCAAGAGAGGTGATGAGGAAAATGGGTGGGGTCCATATACTCTGCCCAGGGTATGATAACCCCACTGCACATCTGGACATTCTAGTGGTCCCAGCCGATCTTTCTGGCTCTCTATCCCCACCCCCAACTCTCGACCCATATACCTGCCCTCAACACAAGGGTTTGTCTCTTGTGTTGGACTTCTCTATTCTTGCATTTGATGATGTGACAGTGTGTGGTTCTCTCCAATTCTGAGCCGGGGTGGACTGTCATCATTCCTCCTCAACCAGTTCATTACTGAGGACAGTGTCTTTCTTGTGTCCTCCATCTCCTGATGATGGCTTACTGGAGCCTCCATGGACTGCATTTGTGGACCACCATTTCCCACTGCAGGGGTTCTTCAGTTTTGGCCAAGTAGGAGTGAGGTATTGCCAGGCAGGGCCAAAGGTGGGTTTCTCCTGTGGGAAATTCTACCACACACCCATCCTCCCATCAAGGCCCAGGTGTGTCCTCTCAGAGGGTGGTGGTGGGTGGAGGGAGAGTAGAAAATCTTCAGACTCCCCTCTGCACCACCAGTGCATAGCCCATGTGTCTTGCTGTGCCTTCTCTCCTTATGTGATGGAGGGGTGTCTTGTCCCTTCTGGCCCAGAAATAACCAGGGCTTTGAGGATTGGCTTTTCCCACCCAAACTCATGTCTCATCAAGGGGGGAGTGAGAGGAGTGGGAACCTGTAAGGCCTAGGCTCAGTGTCACTCTGGGTGGGACACTCAGATCTCCAGCTGTGTATAATCTTTCCACTGAACTCTGTCCCTCAGCCTTCTATGCTACAGTATTGTGAGGGAAAAGGCAGGGATACTTCACTGTTTTTTACCCCTCTCTGAGCAGAACCAGTGTACTCTGCAATGGTGCTTGCATTTTTATATAAATGAGGTTAACGATTTGGGAGCTTTTCCTTTCCTTTTCTTATTCTCAGAGGCAAATCGACCAGTTGCATGGTTGTTGTCATTGTTCCTTTCCATTACTAGCATTATTTGGGACTTCCTGCTATATTTTTTCATGGTCAAACAGTTGTCCATTTTTTAAAACCAAAATTCATTTGACGTGATAGTACACATTGATGTTAAAGAGTAAATAGTAAAGATGGACTGATTTTTTTTTTATGTCTGTTATGTTTATTTTTTCCCCCGATATATTTTTTATTTACATTTCAAATGATTTCCCCTTTTCTGGTCCCCCACTCCCCGAAAGTCACATAAGCCCCCTTCCCTCCCCCTGTTCTCCCACCCATCCCTTCCCAATTCCCTGTTCTGGTTTTGCCTTATACTGCTACACTGAGTCTTTCCAGAACCAGAGGCTGTTCTTCTTGTACCTCATTTGATGATTTTTTTAATATTTAATTTAATGATAACTTATTGACAAATATAAAATGAGGTCGAACAGGACAGTCAACCAGTTGGTTGATTTTTCATTTTCTTTTGTTTCTGATTAAACTGTGAGGGTGTTGTGTAACCTTTCCCTCATAACAGAATCAATTAGATCAATGAATGTTAGACTAAAATGGTATATTTCTTTTCACTCCATAGAACATGATGACCTCAAACCTGGAGATCCAAATAATGGTAATAAAGGCTTATGCCACCATGACCAGATTAATTATCTGGGACAAAAGGAGGTGCTACAGGTTGTGGCTAAGTGATGTGACCATCAAAGGCTAGGTGAGTGTGAACTATGAGATAACCTACTTGAATGTCAATGTGTGCTATACTTTGTTCTCTTCCTTTAGCCAGGAATGAGTCTCAGGCTATTAGCTTTTGTGTAATGTAAGCTTGCTTTGTTGGGCCCAAATTAATGGACATTTCTACTTGTTCATTTGCTTGACATGGCTTCCCTTTCTATCCACGAGGGTTCCCAGACTGCACTGGGGAGCAGAATGGAAGCTGGGATCAAAGTCTTTTTGATAAAGCACCAGGACAACATAACAGCCCACCTCGACTGACTGCCATCCTTCCCAGGCACATATCATCCCAGCAGAGTAAGACTGACTTCTTGTTGACCCACAGGTTGTACCCTAAGTACTGTACCCATTTTACCTCTTCCACTGTACACTCAACAAAATAAGTAAGTGATTGAAGTTTCCAGTTATTTATTTGTTTGAGCTAGCTACATTCTCCCTCAGGACTTCCATGCAACTCCCACCTCCACCTCCATTTCCCTGTGTCTCAGGGGGATGTCTAAATATCTCTCAACTATTTGAGCATATCTGGTGCCCGCAGAGACTATGAGATGATTGTCAGTTGTCTTGGGACATGAAGAGCAGCCAGTGCTTTTAACTTCAGAGCCATGTCTCTGCAGTGGCAAGTTTTCTGCATGAAATTAATCATGGTTTCAGGGTGAATGTATTCAAAGTCTCTGTTCTTTGAGGTCATCGTATTGTGACACACATACCCTCCACATTGCTCCAATTCAGGATGGACCTACCTGGCAGTATCTACTTGAACAAAATAATACAATCATTCCTAGGTCTTTGGAAATAGTATGGAGTTAATAAAATACCCTAACAGAAAGGGGACTCTAGTCACTCTCAACCAATCTCCTGCCAGCTCAGCAACTTCAAGGTCAAATCTGAACAATATTTACAAGATTTGGTATTTTTAATTAATGTTAAGTGTTTAGATAAATAAAGCTTGCACAAAAATTTAAGTATCTTAAAAATCTAGGAATGTCTATTGAGGTTTTAAACTATTTTTGTCACCAAATAAAGCTTTGGTATTAACTATACACACACACTCTGTAGGACCATTGAATTTGTAAAGCTTACCTATAGAATGTACCTGATGTTTAAAGGGTTGAATGTAGAATGTAGGACACCCTGAGAATATATATATATATATATATATATATATATATGAAAGTTTACCTAATATGGTGATGTCTGCATATAACCATATACCATATAAGTGGTTTGCCCTTTTCTTAACATTGATAGTCCAACTAGGGCAGAATGGCACACTATCTAGCTAGTTGGGCATGGTTTGATAGGCAGAGAAGGAACCCTTACATTTACAAAAATTTTGCTTTTTTTTGTTTTTGAGGAGGGCTTTTTTTTTTCTAAAAATAGAAATGGTATCTTTTATACTATATTCTGATCAAAGTTTCCCATCTGAAGGCTCTCCCTATATCCTTCTCACCCATGCAAACATACCCCAGGCTTGCCATCCATTTGGTTTATATACCCAGTTCAGACTCCATTGCATAAAAACAAGATTCCCTTCTCCTGTATTGTCAATTAGGCCTCATATCTGTGTTTGAGATTTCAGTTTTGTCTCCATTTTCACTTCTTAGAGCTGTGTTTAGACCTGTTGCAGCTCCTGGGGTTTTGAAGAAAATATTTAAAGTGGGCAAAACTGCTCTTCCCTCTTTGGTCTTGAAAAGGATCAGCCAGCCTTCAGATGCAGTGTGCTAGAAAATTGGGAATCGCACTGATATTTTCACCTGAGGCATGGCCCCTGGGAGAAAAGCAAACTGGTGTAGAGTTGAGTGGTATGTAAGGAGGAGTTGGAATGCACCTTTTGGTGGGAATACACACATTCTGTCTGCCCTTTCAGACCATTTTTTCCTGGGTTGTAGAGACCCAGGGCTGTCAATCCAGGGGAGCAGTATGTAAGAAGGGGAGAGATCCTGAACTGTCTCCATGAGGACAGAATAATCAGACAAGGAACTGAGAGGCCATAAGACAGTGAACAGGTTTTACAGGGAGGGCTCAGATCTCCTGTGCTCACCACCCAGAGTTAAACTGGGTTCTTGTGCTTTGAGAAAGGGAAATCAAGCATCTGTCAATTAATATGAGACAGACAGGGAGACAAAGAGACAGAGACAGAGACAGAGACAAAAAGAGATTTCAAGCGAGGGAGAACTAATACAAAGCAAGCAAACGGTCAGATATGGATAGCAGTATAGACCACCATGTCTCCTACACCTGCTGTCTCTTTTCAGCATGCACAAAGAGACAGGAGAATGCTTCTCCCCCAACCCAGTTTCCTACAGTGAACTCAGTCTACATAGGGAGATGACGTATCCCTAAAGACAGAGAGCTAACTAAATGGAGGAAGGTAGTTTGCAGCATTACTCATATGAGGAACAACAAAAAACATGTTGGGATTTGGAAATTTCTTAATCACTTTGTCCGTAGCCACTATTCTTTCTTTTAGCAGGCAAGGGTGGGTTCAGAATCTCTAGAATCTGCATCTATATCTCCAGCAAAATAGCTACTGTTGTTATAAGTCATTCTGGTACCTGAATTTCCAAGCTGTTATAGCATCCATTGCTACAGTTTTCCTTAATCTCTCCTCAGTAGTCTACTATGAAAAGGGGCTGAAATCATTTCAAATTTCCATGTGTCTTCTGAGGAGAATCTACTGGTTTAAATATATTTACTGTGCTTTAGGTATTCCAAAAATCCTCAAGGGACACAAAGGCAAATTTTCTTCTTAAATGAGTCTTGGAGAACAGCAATAGTTCAGTGGACACCACTCCTATTGTCTCCTGTGCGCTCTCTCTCTCTCTCTCTCTCTCTCTCTCTCTCTCTCTCTCTCTCTCTCTCTTCTCTCTCCTCTCTCTCTCTTTCTCTCCCTCCTCTCTCTCTGTCCCTCCCTCCCACCTCCTTCCTTCCTTCCCTCTTCCTCTCCTTCCCTCCTTCCCACCTTCCCTCCTTCTCTCCTTCCCTCCTTCCCTCCTTCTCTCCTTCCCTCCATCCATGGTTCATGTTTTTTTCCAGGCAGACTTTTTCTGTATAGTACAGAAATTCACTCTGTAGACCTGGCTGGACTCAAACTCTTAGATTCCCCTCCCTCTGTATCCCAAGTTCTGTAATTTTGTTTTCCTATGTTTTAACTTGTTCTGTTTTGTTTGATTTTACTTTTTTTTCAGGCAGTGTTTTGTTCTTATTGTTTGATTGTCTGTTTTTGTTTTCTAAAACCCCTGGTTATCCTGGAACTTCTGGTGTATACCAGTCAGGCCTGGAAAAAAGATAACTGCCTACCTCTGCATTTTGAGTGCTGGGATTAAAATCTGTGTGCTTGGCTAGGATTCTCATCTTGTATGATTTATGGCTCTAGCTTTTGGCAGGGGTGGAATTGGTGGTGGTGGTGGTGGTGGCGGTGGTGGTGGTGGCGGCGGCGGCGGCGGCGGTGGTGGTGGCGGTGGTGGCAGATATTGATGGATCTCTGTGAGTTTAAGGATAGCCTAGTACAGAGCAATCTCCAGAGCTGCCAGGCTACACAAAAACAAAATCTATCTACATACAGAACAAAACAAAGCAACATTGATTCTGGCTTCTATTTTATAGTGACATCTCCCCTCTAGCCCTATGGTCTGTAGAGTTTTGGTGATGAAAGCATGTTGTATTTTATTAAAGGATTTTTCTGCACTTTATATCTAAGTTTTGACTTCCTTCCCTTATTAGGTAGGCAATTAGAGCTATAAATTTCTGCAGTGCACATACCCTGGGATGCTGCTATAATAAACAGAATAAAGCAAGATATATACATTGTTAGGTGTTGGTATAGGCAAAGAGGTAGCTGGGTGCTAATTTTAAAGTCTCTGTGTGTGTGTGTGTGTGTGTGTGTGTGTGTGTGTGTGTATGTGTATATTTTATTTTATTTTTTTTAGTTTTTTTAAATTTTTTATTCGATATAATTTATTTACATTTCAAATGATTTCCCCTTTTCTAGCCCCCCACTCCCCGAAAGTCCCATAAGCCCCCTTCTCTTTCCCTGTCCTCCCACCCACCCCTTCCCACTTCCCCGTTCTGGTTTTGACGAATACTGTTTCACTGAGTCTTTCCAGAACCAGGGGCCACTCCTCCTTTCTTCTAGTACCTCATTTGATGTGTGGATTATGTTTTGGGTATTCCAGTTTTCTAGGTTATTATCCACTTATTAGTGAGTGCATACCAAAATTCACCTTTTGAGTCTGGGTTACCTCACTTAGTATGATGTTCTCTAGCTCCATCCATTTGCCTAAGAATTTCAGGAATTCATTGTTTCTAATGGCTGAATAGTACTCCATTGTGTAGATGTACCACATTTTTTTGCATCCACTCTTCTGTTGAGGGATACCTGGGTTCTTTCCAGCATCTGGCAATTATAAATAGGGCTGCTATGAACATAGTAGAGCATGTATCCTTATTACATGGTGGGGAATCCTCTCGGTATATGCCCAGGAGTGGTATAGCAGGATCTTCTGGAAGTGAGGTGCCTAGTTTTTGGAGGAACCGCCAGATGCTGCTATAATAAAGAGAATAAAGCAAGATATATACATTGTTAGGTGTTGGTATAGGCAAAGAGGTAGCTGGGTGCTAATTTTAAAGTCTCTCTCTCTCTCTCTGTGTGTGTGTGTGTGTGTGTGTGTGTGTGTGTGTATGTGTGTGTGTATTTGTATGTTTTAAATGGTTACTGAGAAGGTATAAACTGTCATCTAGAAAGTGTCTGGTTAAGTATTTTTATTAATATTCATAAGAGAAATTGGCCTGAAGTTCTCTTTCTTTGTTGGATCTTTGTGTGGTTTTGGTATCAGCGTAATTGTGGCTTCATAGAACAAGTTGGGTAGAGTTCCTTCTGTTTCTATTTTGTGGAATAGTTTGAAGAGTATTGGTGTTAGGTCTTCTATGAAGTTCTGATAGAACTCTGCACTGAAGCCATCTGGTCCCGTGCTTTTTTTGGTTGGGAGACTTTCTATAACCCTTTTTATTTCTTCAGGTGTTATGGGACTGTTTAGTTAATCTATTTGATCCTGGTTTAGTTTTGGTGTCGGATATCTGTCTAGAAAACTGTCCATTTCCTCCAGATTCTCCAGTTGTGTTAAGTATAGGCTTTTGTAGTAGGATCTAATGATTTTTTGAATTTCCTCAGTTTCTGTTGTTGTATCTCCCTTTTCATTTCTAAGTTTGTTAATCTGGATACTGTCTCTGTGCCCTTTAGTTAATCTGGCTAAAGGTTTATCTATCTTGTTGATTTTCTTAAAGAACCAGCTCCTGGTTTTGTTGATTCTTTGTATGGTTCTCTTTGTTTCTACTTGATTGATTTCGGCCCTGAGTTTGAGAGAAGAAGGTTTATGGGACATATGGGGAGGGGAGATCCGGGAAAGGGGAAATCATTTGGAATGTAAACAAAGAATATAGAAAATAAAAATATTTCAAAAAAAAGAAACGCCCAAGATGCAAAAAAAAAAGAAAAGAAAGAAAAGAAAAGAAAAGAAAAGAAAAAAGAAATAAAAAAGAAAGTGTCTGGTTCATAGCTTGATATTAAAAACATGCCCCTCCATATATAAAGACACAGAAAGACAGACTGAAAAACAGGCACACACACACATACACACCGAGAGAGATTTAGAAGATAAATATAAATGCAATAAAATAAGGAATACAAAAACAAAATAACAAAAACCCTTCCTGGAGTTAAGACAGAAAAAAAACCAAAGTGGGTATGGTGGTGCACTCTATTTCCAACATTGTGGAGGCAGAGTCAGTAGGATCTCTAAATTCAAAGTATGCCTAGTTGAGGGAATCCTTTTCCAAGAAAATATATTTTAAATAATTAAAAAATAAGTAAGTAAGTAACTATGCATAAGAAAACATACAGCAACACATATACACACATACATACACAATATGTACATATATACATATACAAACATACATACATACATGTGTATACACGCATGCATACAAATATACATAAACAAATAACAAGAATTGAATGTCATGGAGCTGTCTTTGTTACCCCCAAAACCATCAAACCAGCACACCTTCATTACATGCCTGAACTATCACACATACAGACATACAAGTGTCTGTGCCGTCAATGCACACAGTCAGACATACACAGAGGCCCATGTGCACCTGTACATACACACACACACACACACACATACACACACACACACACACACACACACACACACAAATGAGTACATTTTGAAATTGAGTAGAAAATAAACTAACAGAAGTTGAAACTAAACCAAATTTCTGGGTAAACATTCTGCTACCATTCTGATTTATGTTACAAGATGGGTTACATCAACTGAGATGGCTTTGAAGTCACATGGTTGATTCCATCTTGGTAGGGTCATCAGAAAAGATGCCTGCCATTCACATGGTGTGTTCTATCTTGGTGATGTCAATATACAATAAATTCAGAGAATGAAAATTAAAAAACAAACAAACACAAAACCTTCCTGGGATGAAAGAAACAAAGAAGGGAAGGAAGGAAGGAAGGAAGGAAGGAAGGAAGGGAGGGAGGGAGGGAGGGAGGGAGGGAGGGAGGGAGGGAGGGAGGGAGGGAGGAAGGAGGGAGGGAGGGAGGGAGGGAGGGAGGGAGGGAAGAGAGGAAAGAAGGTATCATTGTAATATATGTCAGCTCTCAGCTATGGAACGGCGGAGGCAGGACTTGAGAGGCCACTCTAGTATATTTTGATACCAAGTAGAGAGACTTTGTTTCTAATAAATAAATGTATGTAGAAAAATTATCCATCCATATATTCACACATGCATGTATGGTGGCTCAGAGTGTTAAGCTTCTAGTTCTTAAGGACTAGGTAAAATATTAAAGGTTAGATGGAATGTCAGCCCTAGGTAAAATGTTATGGCCTAGGTATAAGAAGACAAGGCCTAGATAATTTTTACCGGGCTAGCCTGACATTTTGTTCTGTTTCTAATAGTATAAAAAATTTTCCTATGTGTTGTTTCTTCACTTACTAGTAAACATTCTCATGCCTAAGTTGATTCTATATTCTGTTAGGTTCTTTGCCCTTGGAAACCCATCATGATAGAAGTCATTTGAACTGCTTTGTTGTATAGTTACCCACAATAAGCATGGACTTCAACAGATTACCTAGCAACAATTCCTGTACCTGTGTATAAGATTTTATGGTATGCATTTGCTTTTATAAGCTACTCCAGGGATGAACCCCAACATAAGAGAAATTCCTGCACTGATATAAAGAGCTTTCCTGAATAAGACATGTATGTTAGACCAGACATGTCCCTTCCCACAGTGGAATACCCCAACTAATGGGACGAGTTCCTAAGAATACAGTTTTCCTAAGAAATTCCTTAATCCCTAAATGCAGATTGATGGAATAACTTGGAATAGATCTTTATAGATTGAAGGCATGAGAACACGCAAAGGATCTTAACTTGAAGTCAGAGTTCAAGTCTCAAACCTTATTTGTGGACTTATCTTTCTGTCTATGACCTCTGTATGTGTCATGCATTCAGAAACCAGATGAATGGGTCAGATATGCTGAAATTAAAGTTATGTATGGCTGTCAGTTGACTGTTTCCTGACCTGTGGGTAGTAGGTCTTGGAGGCTTAAAAAACAGGAACTTGACAGGCAGGACCTGAAACAGGGTATTCCTTAAGTTTCTTTAATCCATTTTATTGTTACAGAATTATGTTTGAGAAGACTCTCAGTCTCAGGGAACAAAAACCAGTGGAGAAAAACCACCCTTAATCTCTACCTTTTCTCCACGTCCCCAATGGCAGGAGAGATGGATTTCTTAGAATGAGAAAATGCTGTGCCCCCTTCCCCCACCCAGAATAAAACGAGCCTGGAAACAACTCCACAGGGCTAGGGAGGTAGTTTTTCAGACATGACTGGTGTTGGCAGCCTGTGCCCTATGTGTCTCATGTTTTTTCTGCTCCTCTGCTTCTGCCTACCGGCCCTCTCCCTCACCTGACTCACCTCTACCACCTGAGCCATCTCACCTTGTGTTCTGGTTCGTGTGCCCTGTGGGAACCCATGACAGATGACAGGCACATAGGGGTGGGTGAGGTTCAGAGAATGTTGGAAGGCATTGAGGGCTGTGTGGAAGGATCACTGAAGGTCAGTGAGATGCCTGTGGAAGTCGGGTTGGTGTGGCCTTAAGTAGGAATGGCAGTCAGTCTCAGTGCTACTGCCACAGCCCAGCTACCTCCATGCTATGTGGAGAAGAGGGAGCAAGAGACACACAGCAGTGAAGAGGGGGGTTTGTCTTTGTGGCTGGCAGTGAACAAGGGAGGTCACATCTGTGTATTGAGACATTTTGGGATGGAAACTTAACTCCTCCCTCTTTTCTTTTCCTTGGTTCCCACTGGTCCACACCGTCCATGCCCTGCCTCTTGCTCCAGGAGCCGCCCAGAGCTGCCTGTGATGTCTGCTGGACCCTAACAGAGGCTGTGACTTTGTGTGACAGCCTGCAACAGGTGTCTAAGCTGATTTGATTTCTGCCCAGTGCTCTAAATGTCAAAAAGAAGTAACTCAATGAAGTGCTGGTAACAGTGGGAGTAACTAGGACTCTCTTAAGATAGCCAAGTGCCTTGTCACCTAATTAGTGAGCCAAGTGAATGGATGAACAAGATTCCTACTGTCCCTGTCCACTATCCAGCGAAACCACACCCAAGTGAAAGGGCTTGGTGGAATACATGGGAAAAGAAGACCTTATTGAGCTTGACTCTAGTCTGGTAAGGTGAAGAGATGGGAAAAGTGTAGAATAACACTTCATACAACTTCATGTTTAATGATCTAATTTTATTTGCTTCCTAGCTATTGTGCTTTTTCCTCTCTTTTTCGGTGGGACAACATAAATGTAAAATGATTATGATGATGATGATGATGAAGAAGATGATGATGATGATGATTTTAATGACGATGCAGTTCTGGCTCAACTATACTCAGAGATCACAGACTGTTTCATGTAGCCAGTTCAAGGTTAAGTTTGGTTATATAGAACAAATTATGCAAAATAAAGAAAGAGAGAGAGAAAGACAGAAAGAGAGAGAGAGAAAGAGAGAAAGAGAAAAAGAAAGACAACAGATATACAGAAACATAAATATAAATAACTTGGAAAAAACCAAGAGACACACACACATACAAACACACACACATACACACACACATACACACACACACACACACACACGTAGACACACACACACACACACACACACGTAGACACACACACACGTAGACACACACACACACACACACAAGAACAAGCAAAATATGTACTTGTGATTTGTCTTATGAGGGGCATGACAAGCACTGGCCTAGAGTGTCTCAAAAGCCCTAGGTTCCATCCTGTCAGTTCTTTATAAACTTGGGTGTGTTGCCCATGACTGTAATCCCAACACTTAGCAGCTGGAAGAGAAGGATCAGACCATCTCCCAATAGATCAGATCTACTCCTGGTCAAAAAGAGTCCCTCTAAAAATTAAAATAATTATTTTCTGACCAAAGTGAAAGCGTTTATAACAAATCACTGTGAAAACATATTCCTGGACATAAAACACAAATGGGATTTTGAAGCATTTCACCATACTTTTAATGTGCTCTAATTCTGTATTTAATCTTCCAAAACAGGGCAGGTAGAGAGTGGGCAGGAGTGGTGGCAGCTAGGAACAGAAACAAACAAACAAACAGAAAACCAAACTCCAAGAGGTTAAGTGTTTCTAAAATGATACCTAAATGACATAAAACAGACCTGACTTCTCTGCCTCCCTCCCCTGATAATGTGTTTGGAGGCTACCTTTCCCTAATCGTTCCTGTTCCTTGCTCCACTCATTGATTCTTTAGTCATGTAGTTTCACTGAAGCCTCCCTCTTCAAGAGTGATTTTGCCTGTTTTCAAAGCTCCCTGGCATACTGTCCTTAGGGGGAGGGGGTGTGTGCTGAGAGAGTGCATGCTGTGTTCCTGTTCTCTAAGTTCACACTCCTACTTCCTATGCTTGATTGCTTAAGTGCCCTCTTGTGGTGACTTGTCATAACCAGGCACTGTGTATTTCCTTGTCAGGTATTGCAGCTTTCTCCATGGTCCTTGTCACCTGTACCAGATGGTATGGTGGAGCATGGCTGAGGAGACCACCTACTTTATGCTGGTGTTTCCTGGTGTCAGGTGACAAGCTTTGTCTTGTTTGTTTGGTTTTCTTTTTGTTTTATTTTCCTTCTTTTTCCTACTTCTGTCTTAGTTTGGGTTTTACTGCAGTGAACAGACACCATGACCAAGGCAACTCTTATGAAGGACAATATTTAATTGGGGCTAGTTTACAGGCTCAGAGCATCAGTCCAGTATCATCAGGGCAGGGACACGGCAGCATCCAGGCAGTCACTGTACAGGAGGAGCTGAGAGTTCCACATCTACAACGAAAGGCTGCTAGCAGAACACTGGCTTCCTTGCAGCTAGATGGAGGTATTTAAGCCCATCCACACAGTGCCACACCTATTCCAACAGTGCCACACCTACTCCGACAAGGCCATACCTTCTAGTAGTGCCATTCCATGGGCCGAACCTATACAAACCATAACAACAAGGCTCCACTTGCATACATATACACATAAAGGTGACTGTTCTCACACTAGTTCACAAAGACAGACAGACAAACAGGTACATACACACACACACACACACACACACACACACACACACACACACGAATATGTTTTGAAATTAAATTAAATACACAATAAACTAACAAGAAATTAAAAACAAACTTTTGGGGGGGTGAACATTCTGCTGCCATTCTGGTTTATGATACATGGTGATGGACATCACCCATGAAGTCACATGGTTGCTTTTCTCTTCTGGTGTCACCAGAAAAGATAACTGTCATTCTCATCATGGCTTCCATCTTTGTGAGGTCAATGTAAAATAGATTCACAGAATGAAAAATTAAAAAAATAAAAAATTCAATACATAGATTGGAGAAAGAAAGAAGAAAGAAAGAAAAGAAGAAAAGAAAGAAAAGAAAAGAAAGAAAGAAAGAAAGAAAGAAAGAAAGAAAGAAAGAAAGAAAGAAAGAAAGAAAGAAAGAAAGGAAGGAAGACAGACAGAAAGACAGAAAGACAGAAAGAAAGAGAATGTGGGAGGGAGAGAGATAGAGGGAGAGCAAGGAAGGGAGGGAGGCAGGAAAAGGAAGGAAACATGGTAATCCATGCCTTTGAATGAATTGTGGGGTGGTGGGGAGAAGAGGTAGAGGCAGGACATGATAGGCTTGTCTAGTATGTAGAGATAAGTTAATGAATTAATAAGTTAATGAATATAGAAAAAGATACCCATACATACATATATACATACATACATATATACATAGATGGTGGCTCAGATTTCAAACCTGCTGGCTCTTAAGGATTATGTAAAATATTAAGGCCTAGATGGAATGTTAAGGCCTAGGTAAAATGCTAAGGCCCTGATAACATTAGTTAAGAACTATGAAACTTACCTTCCTAGCATGTGAATTTGTGCTTTTTCAAATATTATAAGGAGAGCTTCTCTTATGTTGTTTCTGCTGTGACTAGGAAACATTCTCATGCCCAAGCTGATTCCATATGCTGTTAGGCTCTGTACCCTTGGAAAGAAATCATGACAGAAGTCAGCTGAACTGCCTTGTTGTATAGTTACCCACCATGAGCTTGAACCAACACTGACCACACAGAACCATATTGTGCACCTGTGTGCAAGCAGTTAACAGTATATATTTGTTTTCATATGCTGTCCTGGGGGTTGAACTCAACATAAGAGATATATTTACACCAATATAAAAAAACCATTTGGAATAAAACTTCCATTTTGAGGAGGTTTGAGTAAAGTGTATGTTCACAGTACAGGATGTCTGTCTGTCTCTCTGACTACTTCTGTCTGTTAAGGATATACAGAGAAACTCCATCTCAAATGAACCAAATCTAACTTATTCTGCCTGGAAAAAAGAAGTTCAAGGACAATTAACTACATTTACCTTTTAAAATATACTTTAATTAAAAAAATAAAAATTAAAATCTTTTATTAATTTGACATTAAAAATAGAGAAAAGCAGTAGGAAATAATGGCTGATGATGTTATGAGATTGCTGGCTGGTTTTAGGTGCCTCCTCAAAATACTGCACATGGAAACTGGGTTTGATTAAGCTCTGGTCCTCTAGAGGCTAGCAAAAGGAGAAACAGAAATGACCTGGGAAAGCAGGTCACATGGCTGCTTCCATCTCAATGATGCAACCAAGTGGGCAACCAAGTGATAGAACAGGAATTAGAAACAAATCAACATGAAAACACAAAACTTTCCAGAAGTTAAAGAAAAAAAGGGAAAGTTGTTCATGGAAATGCAAAGATTTAATATCATTCCCTGGGAGGCAGAGCAAGACAAAATGACTTCAGGACAGTGAGTTCTAAACACAAAGGAACACTCTGATTCAAATATGCCCTGTCCTAACCCCTCAAAATTGTCCATGGTACTGTTTCACATTTACATCTGAGGAGCTTCCTAGTGAAAAGGACAGCTCAGAGCCCTAGGAAAATTTCACAGGCTCCCCATGCCTCCTGGAAGAGATAGGTCAGAGAGCAGGTAGGCCTGAAGGAAGAGGCTAATTAAGTACCTACTACCTCCTCCCCTAAAGACAAATCAGTTTAAAGGGCACAGTGTTCCACCAATCATATTGTGCCCAGTTGCTGACACTCTATTCCACCCCTGGAAAAAGTATAAAAACTCAGTGAACCTGCTGCCCTGGGTCACTGCCTTTCCTTCAGGTTCAGGATGAAGACCCCAGCCATCTAGAACAATAAATTCCTCTTACTTTTTCATCATCCCTAGCTCTGTGTTTTTCACTCAAGACATCAGCTAAAGCTCGTCAGAATCTTACACTAGTTATGTGTAACAAAAACCACACAGTTACATGGTAGAAAGTTTTAATCCCAACCTGGGTTTCTTACCTTGCTTTGATTATTTAGTTATTGGATAAAAACACACAACTTTTCTTATTTATAAGTCTTAAACTGCACAAGATGTGCTGGGCAGGTATATACCTTCTATGTTATTAGAATTTACTTTTTTTATCAGTAACCTTGAGTGATTGCATTTGGGCTGTTTAACTTTAATTGGCCTGTGAAGATTATAGCTTTTGGAGGCTAAAGACATGCCTCAGCATTTAAGAGGCCTGTGTGCTACTCTTTCAGATGTCTTAAGTTCAATTCCCAGGACCCATATGGTGGGTCCTATCAGGTTCTGGTGTCCTCTTCTAGCATGCAGGAATATGTGTAGATAGAGAATGCATATATATTGAAAAAAGTAAATATATAAATAAGAAAAAAATAAGATTCTAGCTTTTGTCTGGCTGTGGTGGTTCCAAAGGCAGGTGGATCTCTGTGAGTTTGAGGCTAACCTAGTCTACAATGCAAGGTTCAGGGCTGACAGGGCTAAACAAAGGAAAACGTTATCTGGAGACAAAATGAAACAAAACAAAACAATACTGGCTTTTATTTTCCTGCTCCCTTTAGTCCTATTTTCTCCAGATTTTTGATGATGAAAGCATGTTGGATTATATTACAGAGTTTTTTTATGTTTGCTTTTTACCTCTAATTGCTGCTACTTGCCCTCAAGTTGGTTTGTATTTGATTTCTTTAAATTTTTTCTCATTATTGACCTGTGTATTGATGACAATTATTTGTATTCTTTCTTTCCTTCCTTCCTTCCTTCTTCCTTCCTTCCTTCTTCCTTCCTTCTTCCTTCTTTCTTTCTTTCTTTCTTTCTTTCTTTCTTTCTTTTTTTCTTTCTCTCTTTCTTTCTTTCATGTTTTCTTTCACCCTCCCTTCCTTTCTTCTCTTTTTTCTTTCTTTATAAAGGTAGCATTTGGAGCTTTAAATTGACTCACAGGACTGATTTTACTCTGTGACAGGAAATGTGTTATGTTGTGTTTCATTTTCATTCACTTACAGATCTCTCTCTCTCTCTCTCTCTCTCTCTCTCTTTCCCCACCCCTGAAGTTCAGAATGAAGGAATGTTAATGTTAATAAGTAAGATTCTCTTTTTCTTCTTCATCATGTTCTCCACCCGTGTGTGTGTGTGTGTGTGTGTGTGTGCTCAAATGTAAATACAGTATACTTGGTTTATATGTCACTTTTATGTGTTTGTTTTAGGGCTGATCATTTGCTCTTGGGTAACCAGTTGATGTGCTCTTTCCTTGTGAAGAAGATTCCATTCAATTCCTTGCTGCCTGAGGTTCTTTGTGTTGGGTTGAAGGCTCCTGAGCTGTACCTGTTTCATGTTAGCAGTCTATTGATGCCATCCTTGTCCAGGTCTTGTTTAGTCAGCCACAGTGATGATACTTCGTGGGTGTAGCTTCTGAAATTCAAGGAGTAACAGTGCCACAGAAAATTCCCTGCTCCTCTTACTTTTACATTCCTTGGCCCCTCTTCTACAAAGTCTTCAAATCTTAAGTGCAGGAGTTATATTATAGATGTAGCAACTGGAACTGGGCTCCACAGCTTTTCATTTTGATTAGTTGTGATTTTCTCTGTTGATCTTTGCTGCAAAGGTAAGTTTCTTTGACAATGGGACATTATCACAGAGTATCCTGCATCTGTATTGGGGATGGAGCAGAGGTGAGAAGGGAAGGAAGCCTGTGAGGATAGGTTAAAACAGCTTGTTTATTCACAGTAAAACAGTAGATGGCAAGAAGGGCTAGCATTCTAATGTCTACAAACACTGGAGCGTCCACGCATGTGTGCATGCGCACACACATTTCACTAACTTCCGGTCTGGTCATTATTGTAGCCTTGGTCACAGGTGTGCGCGCATGCACACACACACACACACACACACACACACACACACACGTGTTTCACTAACCTCCGGTCTGGCCCGTTTTTGTAGCCTTGGTCGATGGTGGATACACCAGGTAAAGTCCTCGACTTTTTCTTTTTTCTTCGGATCCCAGTGGGGCTCTTCATGATATGGCCCATTTCATTCGGCAGGGCAGCGAGCAGCTTGAGTAGGCTCTGGTCTCCTCTCTCAGCATTACAGCATCTCCATACGGCTCCAGAAAACAAGCAAGTTGCCATGGCGGCCACAGCAGATTGTTATATGTAAGTACAATGCATCTGTTTTCAGACTCAGTAAAGATGGCTATGTGAGGTGGCCCCCGACAACCCTGTTCCTTACACAGAGATACCTGCACACCCATGTTCACTGCAATACTACCCACAATAGCGAAGTTCTTGAACCAGTTTATGTGTCGACAAAGAAAGACCAGGGACCTACATAAAGATGCAGGTTTCTGTTTTGTTTTGGTTTGGTTTGGTTTTTGTTGTCTTTTCCTGTTGAAATCATCCTTATTTTACAGAGAACTTAGGTCTAGAGAAAGGTCAGATACACCCAATATTCTGCACACACCTAATGGTACAACCAGTACCTTTCAAATGGAGAATATAACAGTTTTCAGAATCAATGGCTGGGGAAAGCAAGTACCTAGGACCCCACTCTCTGTGTGAATTTGTATGAAGAAATATGTTTGGGCAAACTGAAGTGCTCTGGATTTGAGGCACTGCCTGATGCCCATAGTGCAGGCATCCAAGTCACTTCATAAAAATGGTCGTACACCAGGCTGAAAGCCACTGGTCCTCACTTCACTACCCATTTCTACCACTTGCTTAGGACTTTTCATGTGGCCTGCTTGCCTACAGAGCACCATGGATATCTGGCTTGCTTTCAAGTCCAATGTTGGATATGTGGGTTTCAGATGTGCACGAGATTGCCTTCAGCTGTGTATTTGACAGTTGTAAAACTACCACATGGCAATTTTAAGCAACCAAACATCTGGAAAATGGTTCCCATAATAGGAGAGACTCTTTATGTTGTTGTTGTATTGTTTTTTTCTTTTCTGTTCTTTACTTTCTTTCTTTCTTTCTTTCTTTCTTTTTTCTTTCTTTCTTTCTTTCTTTTTTTTTTTGTTTTTTTTTTTTTTGTTTTTTTTTTTTTCGAGACATGGTTTCTCTGTAAAGCCCTGGCTGTCCTGGAACCCACTCTGTAGACTAGGCTGGCCTCGAACTCAGAAATCTGCCTCCCAAGTTATGGGATTAAATGTATGTGGCACCTCTGCCTGGCAAGGAGAAACTCTTAAGCACAGTGACCATTTAGGTGATAGTCACAATGTTCATGGTGAATCCAAGTGAATTCTGGGAACAGAATTCTGAGCAATATAGTCAAGAAAAAGCTACTGAGTGCTTGTTTTGTGTGGTTCTAGAGAACTAGTGAAAGCAAGACAAACTAATGTATGCAGAGGAGGATGGGCATGACTGTGGTCTCCACAGCAGTAGGAAGGTCTTCAATGAAGACCAGTGCATAAAGCACCCAGTACAAAGGCCACAATTGCCTGATTGTTACCACTGTTTTGCATTGAACATTGTTCTCCCTATGTCCCTAACCTCAGCTGTGCAGTCACCTCTACCTACACTGGATTCTTTGTATCCTAGAACATGTTAATATGCTTCAGTCTCAGGACCTTTGTGCACAATGGTCTCTGGTGTCAGGTTATACAAGAGCTCTGTGTTCTTTTCCTTCACCCTCCTTACTCCCCAATCTGTGCTTCCTACTCCCCACTGAATAGCTAAACTTTCAGGAACTAGTTAGATATACAATCTCATTTTTCTTTGCTAGACCTTTCCCACACTTCTGCATTTTGTGCTTGTGCTTAGCTCAAGCATCAGAACCAGCCTTCAAGTCAGAAAACAGAAGGCCCATGTGCGAGCCTGGAATGCCCCAGCAGTGTGGATGCTTGGCTCCTATTCTACACCTTGCAGGAGCTAGTGTCTTTTCAGACATATCCCAGGAAGCAGGCCTGCTCTGTTGACAGTCTTCAGAGGTAAGGTGCCTGGGAAAAGTCACAGTCATAAGCAAGATAAAGCATGTGACCTCTTAAGGGCACTTGGACCTGTGGAGCAGAGGACTGCCAATGGTCCTGCCCATGTCCTTATAAGAGAGGATAAAACCATCCTAAGAGACATTTTCTTGGAGCAGTTGGAGATAGCCAAGGCGAAACATGCTAGAGGTAGAGAAGGAAGAGAAAATGTTAGTAGAAAACTCGCTGCTAAACATGGAGCCAGTTCTATATTTATTAACCCATAAGCCCAGGTTTTTACCTTTCTTCCTCTGTGAGCAGGCACTGCTAATAATGGGGATACTTAGAGTCTGGCTTTTTGGCTGGGCACTTAAGGCTTTGTAGAGCCTGTGTTTATCTATCTCGTTTTACTGCATCCTCCTTAAAGTATACAGTAGTAGTCCCCAAGGGCTGTGTGTTCCAATAACCTGGGGTTTGATTGTCTTATAACTTGTTAGTCCTAGACCATTCCTGAGAACAACTAAGTCATCATATTGGGGGTTCAATGTTGCTCACTAGAGGTAAAAGATTCATATAAGCTCCAGTCACACTTGATATGTTTTCAAGCTTCTGTGTTCTTGTGACATTGCTGATGGACATTGATTTGGCTGTGTGCACGCAGTAGCTCTGCATCTGGTACAGGTCAGTCAAGCTTGTCTTGAAACTTCTCCATGCATTCAGCAGCCCTGGGCTCTCTCATTGTTCTGAGAGTAACATCTCTCCCAATGTAAGCTTTCAAGGTGATGACATCAGCCATTTTGATCCCATGCCAATTTGCAAATGACTGTCCCCTATTTCTTTTCACTTCTGAAGTGTGTATCAAAACAAATCCCATGGTATTTGTGTTAGTGATGGGGTTGAAGACTAGTCGTATAATCAAACTCAAAGTGTTTACCACTGAGAGAGGGGTTAAAGAGTAGAAGGCATGGTTTTCAGGTGGTTACAGCCTAAAATCTAAACATAATTCAGGGATAGAACTATAATTTCTTAAGTTAGGAATGATTATAGAATTCTTTATCTACTTGACAAATATAATGGGCTGGAAGTTAATTGTAATTTAGATTATTGTTATTGTTTTGTCCAATTTACGTCTGGGAGAAGAGTTGTGTTTTTTAAGTTGAACAGAGAAGGTGAGAGGTAGGGCGTGGCTCTGATGCTTTGATCTGTGATCTGCTCTTGAACGCTAAAGGTCCTGATCCCCAATTGGAACAGTGAAGATAAAAGTAGTCAATGCCTGGGCAGAAGAGGCACAACTTTCAGGTTCCCATAGGCAGGCTAAGTGATGAAGGAGGAGGAAAGAGGATTTGCCATGCTTTGATGAGTGAGAGGTAGTGAGGGGAGAGGGAGTGAGAGAGGTATTGGGAGAGAGAGAGTCACCAGCCATGAGATCTTGGGTGGAGTGGACATTGGCCACTTTCCCAACTGAGCCTGAGTTAGCAGGTGGGAGATTAGAAACACAACTAAGTTGAGGGCAGTTTTAGGGGTGCTGAGCTAGGATTAAAGGGAACTGAGCAGCTAGGTTAAGAGAGACTTAGAGGTGTTGACCTAGGACTAAGGTATCTGAGAAACTAAGCTGAGGGCACATTTAATGGTGTTGAGCTGGGAGTGAAGGTAAGGGCACGTCACTCTCAGTAGGCTTAGAAGTACTCAACCACTGAGGTAATAAGGATATTAAAAATAACACAAGCTTTTGTGTGTGTGTGTGTGTGTGTGTGTGTGTGTGTGTATGTGTGTGTGTATGTGTGTGTGTGTGTGTGTGTGTGTGTGTGTGAGAGAGAGAGAGAGAGAGAGAGAGAGAGAGAGAGAGAGAGATCTGTGGATCCAAGGGAACAGGACTAGGAGCTGGTAGTATGGTCCACCCAAAGCTTAAAGTGGGGTAATAGAAACTAAATGGTACAGTGATCACCACATTAGATGTGGAAAAAGCATTTGAGGAAGTCTAACCCCGCTCATATTAAAAAACGTAGAAAGACCAGGGATACAAGGTGCATACCCAAGCACAAAAAAGGCACTATACAGTAAGTCAATAGTGAAGTTCAAATTAAATGAGGAGACACTTAAAGAAACTCCACTAAAATCAGAATCAAGACAAGCCTGACGACTCTCCCCCATTCTACCCCATATACTACTTGAAGTTCTGACTAGAACTAAAGGAGACCAAGGGGATACAAATTGGAAAGGAAGAAATCAAACATCATGATTTACAGATATGATGATATTACACAAAAGTGATCCTCAAAATTCTACCAGAGAACTCCTACAGCTGACAAACAGCTTCAGTAATGTGTCAGGATACAAAATTATTTTTTTTTAAAAAATCAGTATAATAATATATACTCAGCTGGATTATCATTTCATGAGGTTGGTGGGCCCTGAAGTTCATGGGTGAACTCTAATTCCCAAGATGATGTTAAAAAAAGTATAGGAAGAGCCTTTAAATCATTAGTACAGGTGACATCTTCCTGAACAGAATACCATTGCTTTTATTTCTTTAGGGATTATGGGAGTGTTTAGATGGTCTGTCTGATCCTGATTAAACTTTGGTAGTTGGTATCAGTCTAGGACGTTGTCCATTTTATCCAGATTTTGAGTTGTGTTGAGTATAGGCTTTTGTAGTAGGATATAAAAATTTTTGAATTTCCACAGTTTCTATTGTTATTTCTCCCTTTTCATTTCTGATTTTGTTAATTTTGATACTGTCTCTGTGCCCTTTGGTTAGTCTGGCTATCTATCTCGTTGATTTTCTCAAAGAACCAGCTCCTGGTTTTGTTGATTCTTCATACAGTTCTTTTTGTTTTAACTTGGTTGATTTCACCCCTGAGTTTGATGATTTCCTGCCTTCTCCTCTTGGGTGTATTAGCTTATTTCTGTGCTTTCAGGTGTGCTGTTAAGCTGCTAGTATATGCTCTCTCCAGCTTCTTTTTGTAGGCATTCAGAGCTATGAGTTTTCCTCTTAGCAGGGCTTTCATTGTGTTCCATAAATTTAGGTATGTTGTGCCTTCATTTTCATTAAGTTCTAAGACGGTTTTGATTTCTTTCCTTATTTCTTCCTTGACCAAGGTATCATTAAGTAGAGCATTGTTCAGTTCCCATGTATATGTGGGCTTTCTATTGTTTTTGTTGCTATTGAAGACAACCCTAACACCATAGTGATCTGATAGGAGGCATGGAATTACTTTGATCTTCTTATATCTGTGAGTTCTGTTTTGTGACCAATTATATGGTCAGTTTTGGAGAAGGTACCCTGAGGTGCTGAGAAGGTATATTCTTTGATTTAGGATGAAATGTTCTATAGATATCTATTAAATCAGTTTGGTCCAAAACTTCTTTTAGTTTCTCTGTGTCTCTGTTCAGTTTGAGTTTCCCTGATCAGTCCATTGAGGAGAATGGGGTGTTGCAGTCACCCACAATTATTGTGTGGGGTATGATGTGGGCTTTAAACTCTTAGTAAAGTTTCCTTTACAAATGAGGGTGCCCTTGTATTTGGAGCATAGATGTTCAGAATTGAGAGTTCTTCCTGGTACATTTTCCCTTTGATGAGTATAAAGTGTCCTTCTGTGTCTTTTTTGATGACTTTTGGTCAAAAGTCTATTTCATTGGCTATTAGGATGGCTACCCCAGCTTGTTTCCTGTGACCATTTGCTTGGAAAACTGTTTTCCAGCCTTTTACTCTGAGGTTGTGTTTGTCTTTGACACTGAGAGGCATTTCCTGTATGCAGCAAAATGTTGGGTCTTTTTAGGAATCCAGTCTGTTAGTCTATGTCTTTTATTGGGGAATTGAGTCCACTGATGTTAAGAGATGTTAAATAATAGTGATTGTTGCTTCCTGCTATTTTTGATGTAATTTTTATGTTTGTGTGGTTATCTTCTTTTGGGTTTGTTAAAAAAAGTTTAATTTCTTTCTTTTCCTCATGTGTAGTATCCTTCCTTTTGTTGGTTTTTTCCATTCATTATACTTTGAAGGGTGAATTTGTGGAAATATACTGTGCAAATTTGTTTTTTTCATGAAATACCTTGGCTTCTCCATCTATGGTAATTGAGAGATTTACTGGATTAATCAATTTGGGTTTGCATTTGTGTTTCTTTAGGGACTGTATGACATCTGCCCAGGCTCTTTTGGCTTTCATAGTCTCTGGTGAGAAGTCCAGTGTAATTCTATTAAGCCTACCTCTATATTTTACTTGACTTTTTCCTTTACTTCTTTTAATATTCTTACTGTATTAGTACATTTGGTGTTTTAATTACTATGTGACGTGAGTAATTTCTTTTCTGGTCAAATCTACTTGGAATTCTGTAGGCTTCTTGTATGTTCATCAGCATGTTTTTCTTTAGGTTAGGAAAGTTTTCTTCTATAATTGTGTTGAAAACACTTACTGACCCTTTAAGATGGAAATCTTCACTGTATTCTATTCCTTAGGTTTGGTCTTCTCATTTGCCCTGGATTTCCTGGAAGTTTTGGGTCAGGAGCTTTTTGCATTATTTATTTCCTTTGACTGTTTTATCAATGCTTTCTATGGTATCTTCTACATCTGAGATTCTCCCTTCTATCTCTTGTATTTTGTTGTTGATGCTTGAATTCATGACTCCTGACTTCTTTCCTTAGTTTTCTATGTCCTGGGTTTTTTCCCTTTGTGATTTCATTATTGTTTCTATGTCCATCTTTAGATTGTGGATAGCTTTGTTCAATTCTTTCACCTGTTTTGTTGTGTTTTCCCTTCTTTCTTCAAGGGATTCTTCCTGTTTACATGTGTTCTCCTGTATTTCTCTAAGGGCATTATTTATGTTCTTCTTGAAGCCCTCCATGAATCCTTCCATCAGCAACATGACCTGTGATTTTAAATCCAAATCTTGCTTTCCTGGTGTATTGGGGTATCCAGAACTTGCTGTTGTGGGAGAATTGGGTTTGGGTGGTGCCATATTGCCTTGATTTCTGTTAACAATGTTCCTATATTAGCCTTTTGCCATCTAGTTATCTCTGGTGTTAGTTGGTCCAGATATCTCTGGCTGGTGCTTGCCCCTCCTGTGTGCCTGCAAGCCTATCTCAGCAACCCTGGGTAACCTGCTTTTCCCTGGCACAGATTGCTATGGAGCTGCTGAGTTCCTGGGGGCAGGTATTGTCCTGGCTGGGTGTGTCCCAAGTGATCCTCTACTCTGGTGATCCCTGCTTACTACACAGTCACAGGTGCAAAGATGGCAGTGTCACCCCTCTGATGTAAGGACTCCCTCTAACCCCCTAGATGCAGGTTACCCCAGCAGGGTAGGTCCCGAGCTGTCTAGCTGTGGCACTTTTGGAGTTCCTAGGTGCAGGTGGAGTCCTGGCCAGGTGTGTCCCAAGTGATCCTCTACTCTGGTGATCCCTGCTTACCACTTTGACCCACAGTCATCAAAAGACACTTTCAATAGGACAAAATGAAAGTCTACAGATTAGGAAAAGATCTTCCCTAACCCTACATCTGATAGTGGGTTAATATCCTATATATATATATATATACACACACACACACACACACACACATATATATCAAAAACTTAAGACACCAATAACCCAAATAACCCAATTCATAAATGAGATAGAGACATAAACAAAAAATTCTCACTCAGAATCTCCAATGTCCAAGAAGCACTTAAAGAAATGTTATGTGAGGGAGCAATCAGGAAGTAAATCATATTAAAAGGCATCCCATTTAGAACAAGTTCTCCAGAGACTGTTACTTCCTGCACATTGTGATCTTCTACCTCACATTAAAAAACATGTTTTATTATTTTGACACTGTAAAGTTTAATTATGTTTCATCATATTCTTGTCATTTATCAAGTCCTTCAAGATTCTTCCCTCTCCCTTCCCACCCTATGATAAATTCCTTTACCAAAACCCATACAGAAGCCTATAAAACAAACATCCAAACCTAGAAAACAAAATAACATTCTACCCCAAAAGAAAAAAAAAGGTAAATTACAAACCTACCGAGCTGTACATAAATAAAAATGACTTGTAATATATCATATGTTGGTCTGATACTGCTAAACATGTGGTTTGTCATGGAGTCCTTTATATACCCAGAGTAACTTCAATGGAAAAAATTGACTTTCCTGTCCTAGCATATTTAAATGATAGTTCACTTGGTAACCTTCACACAAGTAGCTAATTTTTACTCATTTGCTAATTTATTTATTTATTCATTATATAATTTATACATTTTAAAAAATAAAACAAAATAAAATATGAGGTAAAAAACCTATCATATCAAAGTTGGACAGGACAAACCAACAGAAGGAAAAGAGCTCAAGAGATGGTTCAATAAACAGAGACCCATACATTAGCACCCCAAGGAATATTATGAAAATACTGTTAAAATATAACATAATATAACATAATATAATATCATATCATATATCATAACACAACATAACATAACATGACATGACATGACATGACATGACATGACATAACATAATATAATATGAGCACAGAGTAACTGGTACAGACCCATGCAGGTCAAATGACTACAGCGTTAGTCTCTATGAGTTCATAAGAGTTGTGTTCATGTTGCTTTAGAAGTCCTTATTTTCTTTCTTTTTTTTTTTATTGTTCAAAATTACTTTATTCTTGCAAATTCAAACAAGCTTTGTTTGTTTTTTTGTTTTTTTTATTCGATATATTTTTTATTTACATTTCAAATGATTTCCCCTTTCCTAGCCCACCCACTCCCAGAAAGTCCCGTAAGCGCCCTTCTCTCCCCCTGTCCTCCCACCCACCCCTTCCCACTTCCCCGTTCTGGTTTTTCTGAATACTGCTTCACTGAGTCTTTCCAGAACAGGGGGCCACTCTTCCTTTCTTCTTGTACCTCATTTGATGTGGAGATTATGTTTTGGGTATTCCAGGTTTCTAGCTTAATATCCACTTATTAGTGAGTATATACCATGATTCACCTTTTGCGTCTGGGTTACCTCACTTAGTATGATGTTCTCTAGCTCCATCCATTTGCCTAAGAATTTCATGAATTCATTGTTTCTAATGGCTGAATAGTACTCCATTGTGTAGATATACCACATTTTTTGCATCCACTCTTCTGTTGAGGGATACCTGGGTTCTTTCCAGCATCTGGCAATTATAAAAAGGGCTGCTATGAACATAGTAGAGCATGTATCCTTATTACATGGTGGAGAATCCTCTGGGTATATGCCCAGGAGTGGTATAGCAGGATCTTCTGGAAGTGAGGTGCCCAGATTTCGGAGGAACCGCCGGACTGATTTCCAGAGTGGTTGTACCAATTTGCAACCCCACCAGCAGTGGAGGAGTGTTCCTCTTTCTCCACACCCTCTCCAACACCTGCTATCTCCGGAATTTTTAATCTTAGCTATTCTGACTGGTGTAAGGTGAAATCTCAGGGTTGTTTTAATTTGCATTTCCCTAATGACTAATGAAGTTGAGCATTTTTTAAGATGCTTCTCCGCCATCCGATGTTCTTCAGGTGAGAATTCTTTGTTTAACTCTGTACCCCATTTTTTAATAGGGTTGTTTGGTTTTCTGGAGTCTAACTTCTTGAGTTCTTTATATATATTGGATATTAGCCCTCTATCTGATGTAGGATTGGTGAAGATCTTTCCCCAATTTGTTGGTTGCCGATTTGTCCTCTTGATGGTGTCCTTTGCCTTACAGAAACTTTGTAATTTTATGAGGTCCCATTTGTCAATTCTTGCTCTTAGAGCATATGCTATTGGTGTTCAGTTCAGAAAATTTCTCCCTGTACCGATGTCCTCAAGGGTCTTCCCCAGTTTCTTTTCTATTAGCTTCAGAGTGTCTGGCTTTATGTGGAGGTCCTTGATCCATTTGGATTTGAGCTTAGTACAAGGAGACAAGGATGGATCAATTCGCATTCTTCTGCATGCTGACCTCCAGTTGAACCAGCACCATTTGTTGAAAAGGCTATCTTTTTTCCATTGGATGTTATCAGCCTCTTTGTCGAGGATCAAGTGGCCATAGGTGTGTGGGTTCATTTCTGGATCTTCAATCCTGTTCCATTGATCCTCCTGCCTGTCACTGTACCAATACCATGCAGTTTTTAACACTATTGCTCTGTAGTATTGCTTGAGGTCAGGGATACTGATTCCCCCAGATTTTCTTTTGTTGCTGAGAATAGTTTTAGCTATCCTGGGTTTTTTGTTGTTCCAGATGAATTTGATAATTGCTCTTTCTAACTCTGTGAAGAATTGAGTTGGGATTTTGATGGGTATTGCATTGAATCTGTATATTGCTTTTGGCAAAATGGCCATTTTAACTATATTGATTCTACCAATCCATGAGCATGGGAGGTTTTCCCATTTTTTGAGGTCTTCTTCCATTTCCTTCTTCAGAGTCTTGAAGTTCTTGTCATACAGATCTTTCACATGTTTGGTAAGAGTCACCCCAAGACACTTGATATTGTTTGTGGCTATTGTGAAGGAGGTCATTTCCCTAATTTCTTTCTCAGCCTGCCTATCCTTTGAGTATAGGAAGGCCACTGATTTGCTTGAGTTGATTTTATAACCTGCCACTTTGCTGAAGTTGTTTATCAGCTGTAGGAGTTCTCTAGTGGAGTTTTTTGGGTCACTTAGGTAGACTATCATGTCATCTGCAAATAATGATAGTTTGACTTCTTCCTTTCCAATTTGTATCCATTTGACCTCCTTATGTTGTCGAATTGCCTGAGCTAGTACCTCAAGTACAATATTGAGAAGTTGGTGTGCTCCGGTGAATCCAGCGGGCCCTAGCAGGAGCCTTCAGGTGTCTGCTTCGGGGTCTGAACAGCCTGGACAACAACACCCTGTCTCCAGGCAGTGCAGGATATAAGCTGTGCACCAGAGGCCACCTGGGAAGGGGCAGCTTGCACTGGTGAGTCCAGCATTGACAACACCAACTAACACCAGTGAGAAGTAGATGGCAAAAGGCAGACGCAGGAACGTCACTAACAGAAATCAAAGCAATATGGCAACATCTGAACCCAATTCTCCTTTACCAGCATGTCCTGGATACCCCATCACACCAGTAAAACAAGATTTGGATTTAAAATCACTGGTCATGATGCTGGTACAGGAACACATGAAGGACATACTTAAAGAAAGTCCTTATTTTCTTGGTGTCCTTCATCACCTCTGGCTCTCACATACTTCCTTCCTCCACATCCATAGGCTTACCTGACCTCTGACAGAAGGGATTTTGTGGAGACCTCCTATTTTAGGTTGAATGTTCCAAGGCTTATCCCTCTGCACAATATGTGGCTGTGGGTCTTTATATTTTTAACCATCTGTTTCAGCAGGAAGCTTATCTGATGATATCTGAACAATGTAGTCATCTATAAGTACAGAATACCATTAGGAATCATGTTATCACAATATACTTTGGTTTTTAGTCCAGTAGTATTTTGTTTTACCCAAGGACCCTGGACTATCTATCCTCATGGTCTTCAGGTCCTTGGGACTCTAAACAGTACAGTGTATGGATTAAATATCATGGAGTGGTCCTAAGTCAAATGACATATCAGCTCTTTCCTTCCACAAGCCTTGTTGCATGCACAATTGCAATAGGATATCTTGAGGTGGTACACGATTGTACATAAAGGGTTTGTGATTAGATTTCTGTTTACCTTTCTCTTTTAATAGCGTGCAGAGTAACTTCGTACATCAAAGTTTGTAGAATGTAGGGAAAATATGCCTAATCTTTTTTAGTATCACATTGGGAACTAGAGTTTGCCACATGAACTGCAGGGCCCACCAATAACATGAAATGTTGAGCCAGCTGGTTGTATGTTTTCCTGTAAGCATTCAGGTAGAATCAATATCCATTTTGTTGTACCACTGTAGCCAACTTTCAAGAAACTCTGACCTACAGAAGAGTACACTGTGATGTGTATTAGTTATTTAACCTTTGTTAATCAATAGTTTTTCAGGGACAATTTGGTTTCATAGAAATATTGAGAAAATCATGAGAAATATTCAGTAGAAATAAATCTACTTTTAAAAGTAGAAGACAACTATTTCAAGTTTTCTCTCCCATAAAACATTTTTCTTAGAATCATTCATCAGATCACACTTTTGTTATAACTATTGAATGAGTTTTTAGTAATCCTAAACCAATTGTGCTTTGAATGTAAATGAACTATTTCTACTTTGAACCATTTGTATAGAGATTGGAAAAGGAAAATGAATACATGCATTCCTATGAAATTCATTCTCATGTGTTGAGTATATAACTAGTACTCAGGACACAAGGTCGTCATTTTTACAGACATGGAGTTATTCTATTGCCTCCTATTTGCATTGCTCTCAAGCAGATCCACTTCACTTAGGGATTATACTGGAGAGTTTCTCTGCATTCTTCTTCATGGTATATGTTGTCATTTATCCAGGTACCAGTCTCGAGCTTCCTCACTGAAAAGAAGGGAAGACATTAGAGGCCAGGGCAGTTTCTATGGCACCCTCTGTGAGTTTGCATCTCACCATCCAGGAGTCCACAGGATTCTTCTTACTTCTAAGAAAACTTGGGAATGTAGATCTGGGATGAAAGGTAAGTGAGCCACTAAAGCTGAGGGCATGTGGAGAGGTGTCGAGCTATGAGTAATGAGAAGGGTATACTTCTCCAGGTGGGAGATAAGTAGCACCCAGAAATTGCGTCAATAAGGCAAATTAAAATTGAACAACTGTGTGTGTCTGTGATTTTGGTTCACCGATCCAATATTCTCTGGTTGTGGGCTAGTAGTGCAGTCCATTCCCAGAGTATAGCTAGGGTAGCAAAAGCTACACACACACACACACACACACACAGAGAGAGAGACAGACAGACACACACACACACACACACACACACACACACACAGTATTCTTAGATCAGTTGGATAAGTTTGATACCCAAGACTGATACAAGTTGTAGGTATCTATGTTAAATTTTCTTTCACAAACATCAGTATAGCATATGCAGTGTCTGGGATGTTTTATATTACACTAAATACAGAACATGTCTTTTACACTTATGCATTTATTTTGGAAAAATGTGATTTTTCAAAGCACAATTATGGAGCAACCTAAATACTATTCCTCACCAAAAGTAAGTACCATTTTCTCATTCTGTTTACTATTTTGTTTATTTGCTTTACTAGTATGAGAAATTGGTCCAGAAACCCAAGAAAATACCCACACAATCCACACAATTTTATTCAGTCTATAAGCCCTGATAAGAATGTATTTTAATGCAAATGGATCCCATAGCTCCTTCTGAGTGGTCAGAGTTTGACTTTATATTGATACATGCCTACTTTCCTTTCAATGGCCCATATGATAAGCAGAATTCAATTGTGAGTATATAGTGTAACTTTGCATTGCAAAGGAGAGCAGCCCATAGGGTTAGAAGAATGAATCAAAATATGCAGCAGTGGGGGTTAGGGGGCAGAGGGAACCTCTAGAGAGTACTTGGCGCCTGAGACACTACCAGGGAATGGCATTAGCTGAAATGTCCAACAATGGGGAGATGGAACCTGAAGAGACCACCTTCAGTAGATAGACATGGCATCCAGTTGAGACAAGGGGCCAACTCCCTATCTTCATAATTTTTGACCCAGAATTATTCCTGTTTAAAGGAAATTAAAGGACAGAAATGGAACAGAGACTAAAAGAAATCCAATCCAGTGACTGGCCCAACTTGGGATTCATCCCATGCGCTAGCACCAAACCCTGACACTGTTACTGATGCCATATTGTGCTTGCAGACAAGAGCCTGGCATCGCTCTCCTCTGAGAGGTTCTAAGAGCAACTGCCTGAGACAGATGAAGATACTTATAGCTAACTATAGGGCTGAGTTCAGGGAACCTTATGGAAGATTTAGAGCAAAGACTGAAGGAGCTGAGGAGAATAGCAAACCCATAGGAAGAACAACAGTGACAACTAACCAGGAAGCCTCTGAACTCCCAGATTAAGCCAAAAATCAAGGAGAGTACATGGGCTGGTCTGTGGCTCTGGGCACATGTGCAGCAGAGGACTGCTTTGTATGACCTCAATGGGAGAGGATGGGCTTTATCTTGTAGAAACTTCTCTACCAGGTAGAAACTTCTCTACCAGGGAAGAAGGATGCTGGTAGGGTGAGGTGAGGGTGGGTGGATAGGTGAAGGTGTGCCCTCTCAGAAATGGGGGAGGATGGGGTGAAAAACTCGAGGATGGGGGACCAGGAAGAGGGTAACTTTTGAAATGTAAATAAATAAAATAATAAAAAATAAAAAAGAAATAAAGAATACACTCTTACATGTGTTATAATTCTATACATAGAACACTCTACAATGCAGTAAAACCACAATAGCGAGTATATCATTCTTAGTGAAGTAAAAAAATACAAAGGAATAAGACAGTAGCCTTCCTAAAATACCAATTGTAAACACACTGAAAGTGCTGCATGTAAAACACACACACACATACACACACAAGAGTAAATAAAAGGAAGGACATGAAAGAAGTCTATAATGAAAACTTGATGATTGTCAGTTGTCTTGGGACATGAAGAGCAGCCAGTGCTTTTAACTTCAGAGCCATGTCTCTCCAGTGGCAAGTTTTCTGCATGAAATTAATCGTGGTTTCAGGGTGAATGTATTCAAAGTCTCTGTTCTTTGAGGTCATCGTATTGTGACACACATACCCTCCACATTGCTCCAATTCAGGATGGACCTACCTGGCAGTAACTACTTGAACAAAATAATACAATCATTCCTAGATCTTTGGAAATAGTATGGAGTTAATAAAACACCCTAACAGAAAGGGGACTCTACTAACTCTCAACCAACCTCCTGCTAGCTCAGCAACTACAAGGCCAAATCTGAACAATATTTACAAGATTTGGTATTTTTAATTAATGTTAAGTGTTTAGATAAATACAGCTTGCACAAAAATTTAAGTATCTTAAAATTCTAGGAATGTCTATTGACGTTTTAAACAATTTTTGTCACCAAATAAAGCTTTGGTATTAACTATACACACACACTCTGTAGGACCATTGAATTTGTAAAGCTTACCTATAGAATTTACCTGATGCTTAAAGGGTTGAATGTAGAATGTAGGACACTCTGAGAATATATGCATGTATATATATAAATATATATATGAAAGTTTACCTAATATGGTGATGTCTGCACATAACCATATACCATATAAATGGTTTGCCCTTTTCTTAAATTGATAGTCCAACTAGGGCAGAATGGCACACTATCTAGCTAGTTGGGCATGGTTTGATAGGCAGAGAAGGAACCCTTATATTTACAAAAATTTTGCTTTTTTTTTTGTTTTTGAGGAAGGTTTTTCTTTTCTAATAATAGAAATGGTATCTTTTATACTATATTCTGATCAAAGTTTCCCATCTGAAGGCTCTGCCTATATCCTCCTCACCCACCCAAACATCCATTTGGTTTATATACACAGTTGAGACTCCATTGCATAAAAACAAGATTCCCTTCTCCTGTATTGTCAATTAGGGCTCATATCTGTGTTTGAGATTTCAGTTTTGTCTCCATTTTCACTTCTTAGAGCTGTGTTTAGACCTGTTGCAGCTCCTGGGGTTTTGAAGAAAATATTTAAAGTGGGCAAAACTGCTCTTCCCTCTTTGGTCTTGAAAAGGATCAGCCAGCCTTCAGATGCAGTGTGCTAGAAAACTGGGAATCTCACTGATATTTTCACCTGAGGCATGGCCCCTTGGAGAAAAGCAAACTGGTGTAGAGTTGAGTGGTATGTAAGGAGGAGTTGGAATGCACCTTTTGGTGGGAATACACACATTCTGTCTGCCCTTTCAGACCATTTTTTCCTGGCTTGTAGAGACCCAGGGCTGTCAATCCAGGGGAGCAGTATGTAAGAAGGGGAAAGATCCTGAACTGTCTCCATGAGGACAGAATAATCAGACAAGGAACTGAGAGGCAATAAGACAGTGAACAGGTTTTATAGGGAGGGCTCAGATCTCCTCTGCTCACCACCCAGAGTTAAGTTGGGTTCTTATGCTTTGAGAAAGGGAAATCAAGCATCTGTCAATTAATATGAGACAGACAGACAGACAGAGAAACAGAGACAGAAAGAGATATCAAGCAAGGGAGAAATGATACAAAGCAAGCAAGCTGTCAGATATGGATAGCAGTATAGACCACCATGTCTCCTACACCTGCTGTCTCTTTTCTATTGTTCCTCTTTCAGCATGCACACACACAGACAGGAGAATGCTTCTCCCCCAACCCAGTTTCCTACAGTGAACTCAGTCTACATAGGGAGATGACATATCCCTAAAGACAGAGAGCTAACTAAATGGAGGAAGGAAGTTCGCAGCATTACTCACATGAGGAACAACAAAAAACATGTTGGGATTTGGAAATGTCTTAATCACTTTGTCCGTCTTTCTTTTAGCAGGCAAAGGTGGGTTCAAAATCTCTAGAATCTGCATCTATATCTCCAGCAAAATAGCTACTGTTGTTATAAGTCATTCTGCTACCTGAATTTCCAAGCTGTTATAGCATCCATTGCTACAGCTTTCCTTAATCTCTCCTCAGTAGTCTACTATAAAAAGGGGCAGAAATCGTTTCAAATTTCCATGTGTCTTCTGAGGAGAATCTACTGGTTTAAATATATTTACTGTGTTTTAGGTATTCCAAAAATCCTCAAGGGACACAAAGGCAAATTTTCTTCTTAAATGAATCTTGGAGAACAGCAATAGTTCAGTGGACACCACTCCTTTTGTCTCCTGCGCGCTCTTTCTCTCCTCTCTCTCTTTCTCTCCCTGCTCTCTCTCTGTCCCTCCCTCCGTCCTCCTTCCTTCCTTCCTTCACTCCTCCTCTCCTCTTTTTTCCTCCTCCCTTCCCTCCTTCTCTCCTTCCCTCCTTTCTTCCTTCCCTCCTTACCTCCTTCTCTCCTTCCCTCCTTCCCTCCTCTCTCCTTCCCTCCATCCATGGTTCATGTTTTTTTCCAGACAGACTTTTTCTGTATAGTACAGAAATTCACTCTGTAGACTTGGCTGGACTCAAACTCTTAGATTCCCTTCCCTCTGTATCCCAAGTTCTGTAATTTTGTTTTCCTATGTTTTAACTTGTTCTGTTTTGTTTGATTTTACTTTTTTTTTCAGACAGTGTTTTGTTCTTATTGTTTGATTGTCTGTTTTTGTTTTCTAAAACCCCTGGTTATCCTGGAACTTCTGGTGTATACCAGTCAGGCCTGGAAAAAAGATATCTGCCTACCTCTGCATTTTGAGTGCTGGGATAAAATCTGTGTGCTTGGCTAGGATTCTCATCTTGTATGATTTATGGCTCTAGCTTTTAGCAGGGGTGGAATTGGTGGTGGTAGTGGTGGTGGTGGTATTGGTGGTGGCGGTAGTGGCAGATATTGATGGATCTCTGTGAGTTTGAGGATAGCCTAGTACAGAGCAATCTCCAGAGCTGCCAGAGCTACACAAAAACAAAATCTATCTACATACAGAACAAAACAAAGCAACATTGATTCTGGCTTCTATTTTATACTGACATCTTCCCTCTAGCCCTATGGTCTGTAGAGTTTTGGTGATGAAAGCATGTTGTATTTTATTAAAGGATTTTTCTGCACTTTATATCTAAGTTTTGACTTCCTTCCCTTATTAGATAGGCAATTAGAGCTATAAATTTCTGCAGTGCACATACCCTGGGATGCTGCTATAATACACAGAATAAAGCAAGATATATACATTGTTAGGTGTTGGTATAGGCAAAGAGGTAGCTGGGTGCTAATTTTAAAGTCTCTCTCTCTCTCTCTCTCTCTCTCTCTCTCTCTCTCTCTCTCTCTCTCTCTCTCTCTCTCTCTCTCTCCCTCTCTCTCTCTCTCTCTCTCTCTCTCTCTGTGTGTGTGTGTGTGTGTGTGTGTGTGTGTGTGTGTGTATGTGTGTGTTTTAAATAATTACTGAGAAGGTATAAACTGTCATCTAGAAAGTGTCTGGTTCATAGCTTGATATTAAAAACATGCCCCTCCATATATAAAGACACAGAAAGACAGACTGAAATACAGGCACACACACACATACACACCGAGAGAGATTTAGCAAATAAATATAAATGCAATAAAATAAGGAATACAAAAACAAAATAACAAAAACCCTTCCTGGACTTAAGACAGAAAAAATACCAAAGTGGGTATGGTGGTGCACTCTATTTCCAACATTGTGGAGGAAGAGTCAGTAGGATCTCTAAATTCAAAGTATGTCTGGTTGATGGAATCCTTTGCCAAGAAAATATATTTTAAATAATTAAAAAATAAGTAGGTAACTATGCATAAGAAAACATACAGAAACACATATACACACATACATACACAATATGTACATATATACATATACACACATACATGCATACATGTGTATACATGCATGCATACAAATATACATAAACAAATAACAAGAATTGAATGGCATGGAGCTATCTTTGTTACCCCCCAAACCATCAACCCAGCACACCTTCATCACATGCCTGAACTATTACACATACAGACATACAAGTGTCTGTGTCGTCAATGCACACAGTCAGACATGCACAGAGGCCCATGTGCACGTGTACACACACACACACACACACACACACACACACAAATGAGTACATTTTGAAATTGAGTAGAAAATAAACTAACAGAAGTTGAAGCCAAACCAAATTTCTGGGTAAGCATTCTGCTACCATTCTGATTTATGTTACAAGATGGGTTACATCACCTAAGATGGCTTTGAAATCACAAGGTTGATTCCATCTTGTTAGGGTCATCAGAAAAGATGCCTGCCATTCACATGGTGTGTTCTATCTTGGTGATGTCAATGTACAATAAATTCAGAGAATAAAAATTAAAAAACAAACAAACACAAATCCTTACTGGGATGAAAGAAAGAAAGGAAGGAAGGAAGGAAGGAAGGAAGGAAGGAAGGAAGGAAGGAAGGAAGGAAGGAAGAAGGGAAGAAAGGAATGAAAGTATCATTGTAATATATGTCAGCTCTTAGCTATAGAACAGCAGAGGCAGGACTTGAGAGGCCACTATAGTATATTTTGAAACCAAGTAGAGAGACTTTGTTTCTAATAAATAAATGTATGTAGAAAAATTATCCATCCATATATTCACACATGCATGTATGGTGGCTCAGAGTATTAAGCTTCTAGCTCTTAAGGACTAGGTAAAATATTAAAGGTTAGATGGAATGTAAGGCCTAGGTAAAATGTTATGGCCTAGGTATAAGAAGACAAGGCCTAGATAATTTTTACCTGGCTAGCCTGACATTTTGTTCTGTTTCTAATAGTATAAAAAACTTTCCTATGTGTTGTTTCTTCACTTACTAGTAAACATTCTCATGTCTAAGTTGATTCTATATTCTGTTAGGTTCTTTGCCCTTGGAAACCCATCATGATAGAAGTCATTTGAACTGCTTTGTTGTATAGTTACCCACAATAAGCATGGACTTCAACAGATTACCTAGCAACAATTCCTGTACCTGTGTATAAGATTTTATGGTATGCATTTGCTTTTATAAGCTACTCCAGGGATGAACCCCAACATAAGAGAAATTCTTGCACTGATATAAAGAGCTTTCCTGAATAAGACATGTATGTTAGACCAGACATGTCCCTTCCCACAGTGGAATACCCCAACTAATGGGACGAGTTCCTAAGAATACAGTTTTCCTAAGAAATTCCTTAATCCCTAAATGCAGATTGGTGGAATAACTTGGAATAGATCTTTATAGATTGAAGGCATGAGAACACACAAAGGATCTTAACTTGAAGTCAGAGTTCAAGTCTCAAACCTTATTTGTGCACTTATCTTTCTGTCTATGACCTCTGTATGTCATGCATTCAGAAGCCAGATGAATGGGTCAGATATGCTGAAATTAAAGTTATGTATGGCTGTCAGTTGACTGTTTCCTGCCCTGTGGGTGGTGGGTCTTGGAGCCTTAAAAAACAGGAACTTGACAGGCAGGACCTGAAACAGGGTATTCCTTAAGCTTCTTTAATCCATTTTATTGTTACAGAATTATGTTTGAGAAGACTCTTAGTCTCAGGGAACAAAAACCAATGGAGAAAAACCACCCTTAATCTCTACCTTTTCTCCACCTCCCCACTGGCAGGAGAGATGGATTTCTTAGAATGAGAAAATGCTGTGCCCCCTCCCCCCACCCAGAATAAAACCAGCCTGGAAACAACTCCACAGGGCTAGGGAGGTAGTTTTTCAGACATGGCTGGTGTTGCCCTATGTGTCTCATGTTTTTTTCTGCTCCTCTGCTTCTGCCTACCGGCCCTCTCCCTCACCTGACTCACCTCTACCACCTGAGCCATCTCACCTTGTGTTCTGGTTCGTGTGCCCTGTGGGAACCCATACAGCTGACTGGCACATAGGGATGGGTGAGGTTCAGAGAGTGTTCAAGGCATTGAGGGCTGTGTGGAAGGATCACTGAAGGTCAGTGAGATGCCTGTGGAAGTCAGGTTGGTGTGGCCTTAAGTAGGAATGGCAGTCAGTCTCAGTGCTACTGCCACAGCCCAGCTACCTCCGTGCTATGTGGAGAAGAGGCAACAAATGTAAAATGATGAAGATGATGATGATGATGATGATGATGATGATTTTGATGATGATGCAGTTCTGGCTCAACTATACTCAGAGATCACAGACTGTTTTATGTAGGCAGTTCAAGGGTAAGTTGGGTTATATAGAGCAAAATATGCAAAAGAAAGAAAGAGAGAGAGAGACAGAGAGAGAGAGAGAGAGAGAGAGAGAGAGAGAAAGAAAAAGAAAGACAACAGATATACAGAAACATAAATATAAATAACTTGGAAAAAAAACAATAGACACACACACACACACATGAACAAGCAAAAGAAGTACTTGCGATTTGTCTTATGAGGGGCATGACAAGCACTGGCCTAGGGTGTCTCAAAAGCCCTAGGTTCCATCCTGTCAGTTCTTTATAAACTTGGGTGTGTTGCCCATGACTGTAATCCCAACACTTAGCAGCTGGAAGAGAAGGATCAGACCATCTCCCAATAGATCAGATCTACTCCTGGTCAAAAAGAGACCCTCTAAAAAATTAAAATAATTATTTTCTGACAAAGTAAAAGCATTTAAAACAAATCACTGTGAAAACATATTCCTGGACATAAAACACAAATGGGAACTTCAAACATTTTAACTTACTTTTAATTTGCTCTATCTCTGTTTTCAATCTTCCAAAAGAGGGCAAGTAGAGAGTGGTGGCAGCTATGAACAGAAACAAACAAACAAACAAACAAACAAAACAAACCCCAAGAGGTTAAGTGTTTTTAATATGATACCTAAATGACATAAAACAGACCTGACTTCTCTGCCTCCCTCCCCTGATAATGTGTTTGGAGGCTACCTTTCCATAATTGTTCCTGTTCCTTGCTCCACTTATTGATTCTTTAGTCATGTAGTTCCACTGAAGCCTCCCTCTTCAAGAGTGATCTTGCCTGTTTTCAAAGCTCCCTGGCATACAGTCCTTAGGGGGAGAGCATGGCCAAGGAGACCAACTACTTTATGCTGGTGTTTCCTGGTGTCAGGTAACATGCTTTGTCTTGTTTGTTTGTTTTGTTTTTGTTTTATTTTCCTTCTTTTTCCTACTTCCGTCTTAGTTCCAGTTTTACTGCAGTGAACAGACACCATGACCAAGGCAACTCTTATAAAGGACAATAATTAATTGGGGCTAGTTTACAGGCTCAGAGCATCAGTCCAGTATCATCAGGGCAGGGACATGGCAGCATCCAGGCAGGCACTGTACAGGAGGAGCTGAGAGTTCGACATCTTCATCTAAAGGCTGCTAGCAGAACACTGGCTTCCATGCAGCTAGATGGAGGTATTTAAGCCCATCCACACAGTGCCACACCTACTCTAACAAGGCCACACCTACTCCAACAGGGCCTTACCTTCTAGTAGTGCCACTCCCTGGGTGGAACCTATGCAAACCATAACAACATGCCTCAGCTTTCATATATATATACATACAGGTGACTGTTCTCACACTAGTTCACACAGACAGACAGACAAACAGGTACACACACACACACACACACACACATACATGGATATATTTTGAAATTAAATTAAATATACAATAAACTAATAAGAAATTAAAAACAAACTTTTTGGAGGGGGTGTGAACATTCATTCTGCTGCCATTTTGGTTTATGATACATGGTGATGTACATCACCCATGAAGTCACATGGTTGCTTTTCTCTTGCTGGTGTAACCAGAAAAGATAACTGTCATTCTCATCATGGCTTTCATCTTTGTGAGGTCAATGTAAAATAAATACACAGAATTTAAAAATAAACAAATTCAATACATAGGTAGAAAAAAGAAAGAATGAATGAATGAATGAATGAAAGAAAGGGAAAGAGAGAAAGAGAGAAAGAAAAAAGAAAGAGTGTGGGAGGGAGAGAGAGACAGGGAGAGGAAGGGAGGGAGGGAGGGAGGGAAGAAAAGGAAGGAAACATGGTAATCCATGCCTTTGATTGAATTGCTGGGTGGTGGGGGACAGAGGCAGAGGCAGGACATGATAGGCCTGTCTAGTATGTAGAGATAAGTTAATGAATATAGAAAAGATACCCATACATACATGCTTACATACATGCATATATGGTGGGTCAGATGGCAAACATGCTGGCTCTTAAGGATTATGTAAAATATTAAGGCCTAGATGGAATGTTAAGGCCTAGGTAAAATGCTAAGGCCCTGGTCAGATCAGTTAAGGACTATGAAACTTACCTGCCTAGCATGCCATTTTGTGCTGTTTCTAATATCATAAGGAAATGTTCTCTTATGTTCTTTCTGCTGTGACTAGGAACATTCTCATGCCCAAGCTGATTCCATATGCTGTTAGGCTCTGTACCCTTGGAAAGAAATCATGACAGAAGTCAGCTGAACTGCCTTGTTGTATAGTTACCCACCATGAGCTTGAACCAACACTGACCACTCAGAACCATTTTCTGCATCTGTGTATAAGCAGTTAAGAGTAGATATTTGTTTTCATATGCTGCCCTGGGGGTGGACTTCAACATAAGAGAGATATTTACACCAATATAAAATCTATTTGGAATAAAGCTTACATTTTGAGGAGGGTTTGGGTAAAGTGTATGTTCACAGTACCTGCCTGGGAAGAGACATCCTTCTTGGCTTAAACAGACATGTATCTGGGTCACTAACATCCTGGGTCTCACGTAAGACATGAATGTTAGACAAGGCAACTCTCCTGCAACAGTTGAATAGCCCAACTAATGGCAACAGCATAAGTGTACAATAAAGACATATACTTAAGTAAATCCCTTATTCCTAAACTTAGACTGGTGGAATAACTTGGTACAGATATTTGAGGATTTTAGAAAAAAACTGTAGGATCTTTTTTTTTCATTTTATCAGAAATATTTTCAAGGTAAATCTTCAATTTTATCACAAAATGTTAATCAAATCTCTTTCTATTAATTTAGTAATGTTTATGTCAAAGAATTAACTGTATTTTCCCTGAAAATATTCCCTGTAGGATCTTAACTCAAAGTCATAGTTTAACTCCAGAACTTAAAATGTGGCCCTTATCAGTAAGTCTTGAGGAGTATGCAATCCTGACCCCCAATGCTGGCCAAATTCCTGACAATTTTATAAATAATTGTGTGTGTGTGTGTGTGTGTGTGTGTGTATTGGGGGATTGCTTGCCTGTCTTCCATGCTAGCCAGCATGCCGACTTGTCTCTCTTTCTGTCTCTGAACCCTGTGCATGTCTGATGTATTTAGAGGCCAGTTGAGGGGGTCATATCTGCTGAAATTAAATTTATGTATGGCTGTCAACTGCCTGTTACCTGCCCTGTGGGTGCTGGGACTTGGACCCTTGAAAAATGGAAACATGATAATTAGGAGCAGAGTCAGACTATTTATTAAGCTTCTGTCACCCACTTTAGTGAAAAGATATGGAGAGAGAGGACAGCCTTGTCTATTCCCTGATTTAGGTCAAGAATTGACAAATGGGACCTCATAAAATTACAAAGTTTCTGTAAGGCAAAGGACACTGTTAAAAGGACAAAATGGCAACCATAAAATTGGGAAAGCATATTCACTAACCCCACATCTGATAGAGGGCTAATATCCAATATATACAAAGAACTCAAGAAGTTAGACCCCAGGGAACCAAATAACCCTATTAAAAAATGGGGTTCAGATCTTAACAAAGAATTTTCACCTGAAGAAATTCGGATGGCCGAGAGGCACCTTAAGAAGTGCTCAACATCATTAGTCATTAGGGAAATGCAGATCAAAACAACCCTGAGATTTCACCTCACACCAGTCAGAATGGCTAAGGTCAAAAACTCAGGAACACTCCTCCACTGCTGGTGGGGCTGTAAGATGGTACAACCACTGTGGAAATCAGTCTGGAGGTTCCTCAGAAAACTGGATATGAGACTTCCAGAGGACCCTGCTATACCTCTCCTGGACATATACCCAAAGGATTCCCCGGCATGCAATAAAGACACATGCTCCATTATGTTCATAGCAGCCTTATTTATAATAAGGCTGCTATGAAGCTAGAAAGAACCCAGATGTCCCTCAATGGAGGAATGGATACAGAAAATGTGGTATATTTACACAATGGAATACTACTCAGCATTTAGAAACAATGAATTCACAAAATTTTTAGGCAAATGGTTTGATCTGGAAAATATCATCCTAAGTGAGGTAACCCAATCACAAAAGAATACACATGGAATGCAATCTCTGATAGGTGGATATTAATTAGCCCAGAAGCTCTGAATACCCAAGGCACAAATTGCACAACAAATGACTCCCATGAAGAAGTATGGAGAGGGTCCTGATCCTGGAAAGGATTGATCTAGCATTGGAGGGGAATATAAGGACAGAGAAAAAGGAGGGAGGTGATTGGAGAAGGGATGGAGAGAAGAAGGTTTATGGGACATATGGGGAGGGGGGATCTGGGAAAGGGGGAAATCATTTGGAATGTAAACAAAGAATATAGAAAATAAAAATATTAAAAAAACAAGTTCTTCCTCAAACTTCACCTATGTCTTATGTACCTGGATCTGGTCTCTTATGTACACTAATATGAATACAATAAAATAATGTTTTAAAATGTTGCAAAAAAAAGCTTCTGTCACCCATTTTAGTGTTACAAAATTATGTCTAAGGAGACACAGGAAACAAAAACACTGGAGAAAAACATACATGTGATCATTAGTTTTACCATTTTACCTTAAAGATATTTGATTTATCTCTAGGTTATACAGATCAAAGAAAGCATTTTTCCTAGAGATACTAGGAAATAAACAAGGATCTACCACCATCACCACCGCCACCACCACCACCATGAACAACAACAACAACCAACTATGAGGTAAAAAAAAAAAAAAAAAAAAAAAAAAAAAGAATACTGGGATTGTACATTTGTGTCTTTGATCCAAGGACACTTCCATTACTTTTAACAGGGACAGGGTCAGAATCTCTACCACCTGTAGCTATATCTTCAGTGAATAAAATGCTGGTGTAGTAAACCATTCTGGTCCCTGATTCTCCAAGCTTCTGTACTATCTACTGCCTCAGTTTTTCCTCAATCTCTCCTCCATTGACAGGCAAAGGAGACCTGCATGGAAGGCTGATGAAATTGTGTAATGGCTCCCTCAGCCACAAGTTTGTGTTCATGGCCTACTTACTGCCCACCCCAGTTTTCTGTTTCTGGGATCTTTACTTAATTATTCTTCTGTCTGGGTTTGTGTAACCAATAAGCCACACTTCCTGAAAAACAACAACAATAGCAACAACCATCAGAATAGCAGCTTGATGTTAAGACAGTCTTCTTGCTCAGACTTTCTACCACATATGGAGGGCTAAAGATTCAATCAGCTTGCTAAAGCCTGTCACAGCAAACTGACATAGGAGTTCTTTCTCACCAATGAATGTTTGCCCACGTTTTGCCCCTCACCATGATGACTTGGTGGTGAATGCCAGGGTTCCCAGTAATCTGTGGTGGGTCCTCTGTATCTCAATCTCCCTTTTTAGGAATTCTTTGCTCCATGGATGGTGGGATTATTATGGCTGGATGGTGAACAGGTAGGTTGATATTTGCCTCACTGTGATTTCACAGGTACAAAAATGTGTCTTTTTCTGAGTTGGACTTGTTCCTGGAGTGAAGAATGTCATGCCTTCAAGGTGTCTCCTACTTCCCCCAGCCTCCTCAGTTCCCTCCAACGGTGCCCTCAAAGAAGAAAAGGCAATCAGATCTACAATCAGTTCCCCTGTTTCATGAATTAGACAAATCCAGGGCCCACACACCATTAGTAATCAAAGTTAAGGAAGGAAACCCATCCCATGAACACCCTAGTTCCTAGAGATGGGGATCAATGGTGGCTCACTCACCTGGCACATAGTGCTTCTGCTGCAGCAAGTCCACCTTTAGAAGGCTCTTGTCCTGTTCTAGATCATACTGGAGATTTTCAAACCTCTAGAAGGAAGGCAGCTGGAGCACAGCCCTGTTAGGGGCCTACTGTGCCAGCTGTTGAGCCTCATCCAGCTCTAAAAACTCTCCAGCATCACCTTTCAGCTTAGGTTAGTCCCTCCATCCCTAAGGGAAAAATGTTCAGAGAGAGGAGAGACTGTTCTGATTTTTTTTCTCTGTTTTTAAAAACTGTTAGGCGCTAAAATGTTATGAAAAACATAAAATTTCTCCAATGGTCCAGAAACATTATTTTGGAGATAAAAAAAAAAAAAATCAGCATAGCAATGTCTCAGTCACAATTCAGAAACTGCATATGCATGGCCTGGATAAGGTACAAGATGAAAGTGAGCAATTTGGGAAACTGTATGCCTGCCGTCTAGTGGAGAATTCTCAGCACTGCAGTGAAGGCTTTGATTATTCCTAGAGTTCAGAATCCTACCTGATTTCAAAAGATCAATCTCTTATAATCAGAGCAGCCTTCTCATAGGCAGCCAACGCATACTGCAGAGAGCCTGTAATCAACATGTAAGCACGCAAAACTTCCCTATATATAGCCGGGTGGTCGTGGTGCATGCCTTTAGGACTTGGGAGGCAGAGGCAGGGAGATTTCTGAGTTCAAGGCCAGCCTGGTCTACAGAGTGAGTTCCAGGACTGCCCGGGCTACACAGAGAAACCCCTGCTTGAAAAAATGGGAAAAAAAAAAAACAAAAAAACTTCCCAAGGGTGGAAACTTTCCTCTGAATATAATGTTCCTGAGGGGAAAAGGGAGGAAGGCAGGACTCACTGTCCTCTGCAATTGACACTTCAATTGTTAGGTTTCAGTTTATTATTGGAATATTTGTGGGGAGACAAAGAGGATAAGATATTCAGAATATAATTGATACCTCAAAAAGGAAGACAGGGATATGATCCCCATGAGGACTAAAGATGAAATATTGTTTTCTGAACAGAAGTTTTTTTGATGAGACAGATGATTGTTTGAATTGTTCTTTCCCTGGATATGGCTGAGAGTCATGAAGTTGACCATAATCACAACAGGGGATTGTTGACAGGGGACTCACACGGCTCCATCCAAACCTGGCCCGTGAACTCATGTTTGACAGAGAGACGTGATGCTACAGCTTTATATCCAAGGTCTTTTGCTACTGGTTGGTCAGTTCCTCCTGCTTCAGCAGGTGTTACAGTCTTTCCTTCAGTTGTTCCCCTTTCTGTTCATTAGAAGATTGTGTTCCTAGGGGAGGGTTAGGTTAATCCATGCTCATACATACATAAGTACATACATACATACATACACACATACACACTTCTAAACACACACACACAAACTTCCGAATACATTCTGAATACATTCTGAAATGTATGTATGTACAAGTGCAAGCATAATGTACTGCATCCACATGTTTACCTTGTAAGATAAAGTTAATGTAAGATGAGATCATCCTGGACACTATTAAGAAAAATGTTATCTATCATTAACCCACAACTTCTCTATCCATACTCTGCATCCCAGAGGCAGGAAAGCAAAAGAAGCTTTGAGCACCTGGATGTGTTGAAGGTTGTGTATTTTCCCCCCCCGTTTTTATATTTTTATTTAATTTTATATGTGTGGGTGTTTTGCCTGCCCGACTATGTGTGTACCACATGCATATTTGGTAACCAACAGAGGAAAAGAGTGGGGGATTAGTCAATGAAGTGCTTGTGCTGTAAACCTAATGGATAGACACTGTGCATTAGAGTCTAGGGTATTTCAGCCACGCCTGCTTATAATGTTCCCTGTGGTATGCAGAAAAGATTTGGTTCCCTAGCAGAGGACTTCTGGAGAGTGCTGGAGGAGCTCTGTCCCCACTCTGTTGATGTCACCTAATACTTTCAAGTTGCTCTGAGGTGAGCAGCTTCCTTCAAGAGGAGTTCTCTAACCCACAGATTGCCTCCACAGCAATGAGCTCTGGAAACTAGAAAATCTCTATCTGGAAGTCAAAATAAATTTTCTTCTCTCTTTTATGAAGGCTATAAGCTTGTTCAATATGTAGAGTCTAAATGTCAACAATAGCAGGAGAATGATTAGGTATGAGGGTTGTTAACCAAGGGGAGGAGTTAAACCAAGATTCAAACCAGCTGTGACTCTGTTCTCTTTCTCTCTTCCACTTGGCTAGCCTTCTCTCCCCTTGGCCACCATCATATCTCAGTTTGTACACCTAAGTCCCCAGGTCTTTCCCTTTACCCATCCCATGGCTTCTTTACCTTTTTGGTTGAATTAGATTGCTATGGGGTTACAGGTGGCATTTGCTCAAGGGGTATCCCAGTACCCCTTGTGCCCCTGATAGAGTCCCCCAGTCTTATAATTTCTTTTGACCATGATCAAGTTCCAGAAGTAGGAGGGGTTCCAGTAGGAAGCTCCTGTAGACTTGCATCCCCAGGTGGCACAATATAATTGTTCTGGGCCTCTCCACCAGTGAACTTCTGCTTGGCTTCTTCCATCCCAAGGGTAAATGTAAATGGTGTTCTCATGCAGGTGATATCTCAGTGGAGGGAAAGCACATCCTGTCACCCCTCCCCCTCAGCCCAGGACCCTCCCTTTCCCATACAGTCAGTTTGCTTCCACTTGTACTCCCATCATGACTGGGGATGACCCATGACTCAAGGCCTGCTGCTAGTTGGCACAGGTCGAACGTGAGGTCGGGCCACCATGTGGCACAGGCTTTCAGCGAGGCCACCATGTCTCTGGTTCCAGCAGAGACCACAGTCTAGGTTGGTGGACAGGCTCATGAGGGCTACAAAGGGAGGAAGGAGGAAGCAGAATCCAAAGGTAGCACCAGGAAGTCATAATCAAGGTTGAGTGATCTTGAGCTTGGGTGGATGAGCCTAACTTCTTAAGTTCTTTGTATCTTTTGGGTATTAGCCCTCTATCAGATAAAGGTTTAGTAAAGAACTTTTCCCAATCTGTAGGTTGCAGTTTTATTGTATTGGCAGTGTCCTTTGCCTTACAGAAGCTTTTCAGTTTCATGAGGTTCCATTTGTCAATTGTTGATTATAGAGCCTCAGCCATATTTTGAATATTAGTCCTCTATCAGATGTGGAGTTGGTGAAAAAAAAATGGTCTCATTCTGTAAGCTTGTGCTTTGCTGTGCAGAAACGAGTCAGTTTCATGATCCCATTTATTAATTGTTGATCTACATGCCTGTGCTAAAGAGATTCTGTCAAGAAAAGATTTTCCTGTGCCAATGAGTTCACGGCTATTCTTACTTTCATGTTTTTCATGTTCAGTATATATGGTTTTATGATGAAATCTTTGATCCATTTACACCTGAATTTAGTGCAGGTGACAAATATGAATCTATTTACATTCTTGTACATATTGCCATCCTGTTTGACCAGCACCACTTATTGAAGATACTGTTTTATTTTCCTTCTATATTTCTGGGTTATTTACCAAAAATCAGGTATCCATAGCTGTGCAGATTTTTGTTTGTGGCATCATTTGATTCCATTGATAAAATAATATATTTTATCAAATAACTTGAGAGTTTATTACTGTACCTCTATAACTGAAAATCAGGAATGGTGTCTTTATCATGCAGGATTTCTTTTAGCTATTCTGATTTTTTCATTTTCCATAGGATGACAAAATTATTCTTTCATGATATATAAAAAATTATGTTAAAATATGGGTGTGGATTAGCATTGAATCTGTTAATTGCTTTTGGTCAAATGACCATTTTTACTACATTAATCCTACTGATAAATGAGCATGGGAGATCTTTGCATCTTCTGAAATTTTCTTCAATTTCTTCAAAGACTTCAAGTTTTTAATCAAACAAGTCTTTCACTTGCTTTGTTAGAATTACTCTAAGGTATTTTATATTATTTGAGGCTATTGTGAAAGACCTTGTTTCACTATTTTCTTCTCAGTCTCTTTGTAAATTGTTTATGGAAAGCCTACTGATTTTTTAAATTTAATCTTATATCCAACTCCTTTCTTAATTCTTCTTTGAAAGTCTGGTAGTATTATAGGAGAAAAACATTTTTCCCTGAGGTTTTTTGGTTATTAGTCTTTTATTACGTGCTTCTATTTCACTTGGGATTTATAGGTCTGCTTAAATTGTCTATTTGATCTTAATTTACCTTTCATAAGTGATGACAATAGAGAAAACTGTACGTTTCTTTTAGATTTGAAAATTGTGTAGAGCAAAGGTGTTGGTTTTTTTTTTTTTTTTTTTTAAGTGTGCCCTCATGATTCTCTGGATTTACTTGGTTTCTATTATGTCCAGGTTTTTCTTTCAAATTTCGTTAATTTTGATGTTATCACTCCATCATTTCATTAGTTTTGATAAAGGTCAATCTGTATTGTTAATATTCTCAAAGACCCAACTCTTTGTTTAATTGATTCTTTTTGATGTTCTGTTTGTTTCTATTTTGTTTATTACAGTCCTCAACATGATTATATGTTGCAGTGCATTGCTTTTTGGTATGATTACTTCTTTTGGTTCTAGAGCTTTCAAGATCCTGTTAGGTTGTTAGGATGAGATCTCTCCAACTTACAATAAGAATGAAATACAATAAATTTTATTCTCAACTCTGCTTTCATTGTGTCCCATAAGTTTGGTATATTATGTATTTATTTTCATTGAAATCTAGAAAGTCTTTAATTTCTTCCTTCTTTTCTCTCTTGATCCATTTTTTTTATTCAGTGGAAAATCATTCAACGTCCATGAGTTTGTCAATGTGCTGTTGTTTCTATTGTTGCTAATATTCATCTTTAATCCCTGATAGTCTGATGGGGCACAGGGAATCATTTCTGTTATCCTGCATCTGTTGAGCCCTACTTTGTATCCAAATATGAAGTCAATTTTGGAGAATGCTCTAAGGTACAAAGTAGAAGTTATACTCTTTTGTGTTTGGGTAAAAGTTCTGAAATATTTGTTTGGATCCTTTGGTTTATAATGACTGTTTGTTCTGATATTTCTCTGTTTTGTTTTTGTTGGATGACCTGTCCATTTCTGAGAGGTCCCTTGGTGGGTATTGAAGTGTCCCACTATCAGTGCATGTGGGCATACCTATTATTCAATCCATAGTAGTGTGTCTGCTACTGCTGCTGCTGCTGTTATTGTTGTTGTGTTGAGCAATTTTACACACTTGGACAAAGGCTTTGTAGGTGGGTTGTTATCCTTATCCTTGCATTACAAATGCTGCTGGGCTAAAGGATGTGGACACCTCGGGATCCAAGATCCACTTCTCTCCCTGTTAGGAGTCTCAGCTAGATTCGCCCATAGACCCTCTGGGCCTCCCCTGATCCCAGGTCTCTGGAACATCCCCGAGATTGCCTCCACACTCCCACTGATCTTTCTTCTCTATCCCCTCTTCTCCCTACATAAGATCTTCCCTGGCCCGCTCACCTCCCCATTCCTTTTTCCAGTCAGTTCCCTTCTTCCATCAACCTCAAATATCTATTTTGTTTTCCCATCTAAGAAAGATTTAACCATCCTTTCTTTTGCCCTCCTTGTTTTTTGGTTTCTTTAGGTCTGTTGATTATAGCATGGTTATCTTGTACTTTATGGCTAATACCTACTTTTAAGTAGGTATATGCCACGCATGTCCATTTGGTTCTGTGTTACCTAACTCTGATTAATTTCTAGTTTCATCCATTTGCCTGCAAAATTTGTAATGTCCTTGCTTTTAATGGCTGAATAGTATTCCCTTTGTGTAAAACTACCACATTTTCTGAAGAATCATAATCATTCTTCAGTTCAAGAACATCTGGTTGGTTTCCAGATTCTGGCGATGCTAAATTAAGCCATTATGAACCTGGTTTAACAAGTATCCTGGTGGGATGTGTAGCATCGTTTGGGTATATGCCCAAGTGTAGTGTAGCTGGGTCTTGAGGTAAAACTATTCTCAATCATCTGAGGAACCACAAAAAATGATTTCCTCAGATGACTGTATGAGTGTGCACCTCCAACCCCAGAAAAGGTAGAGGGCTACCCTTGCTATACAAAAAGCCTGACAACATGATTTTATTCTTTATTTTCTGTGTGTTGTGATAGGAAGGACATTGATTGCCTGTCTAACTGTCTGCCTTCTGACCAGCCTGCCTGCCTTCTGGTCTTTCTGTCTATGAACCCCTGCATGTCTGGTGCATTCATATGCTGATGAAGGGGTCAGTTCTGCTGAAACTAAAGTTGTGGATGGCTGTCAGCTCTTTCTTGCCTTCCCTGTGGGTGAGACTTCTGGCCCTGATCTACAATTCTTGGGGCATATACAGTCCTGGAAAACAACGATGGCCAACATGCCTGTAGACCTGATTTTATTATTGTTTTATGTGTCTGTGTGTTTGGTGAAGGGATTGCCTGCCTGCCTGGTTTATTGCCAGCCTGTAACCCTATCAGAAGCCAGATGAAGGAGTCAGATCAGGTAAAATTAAAGTTATAGTTGGATGTCAGTTGCCAATTGCTTGCCCAGTGTATGGAGGGACTTGAACCCATGGAACATAGAAACATAATGGGCAAAGGCAGAAGGGCTATTTGTTAAGATTCTGTCAGCCATTTTAGTATTATAGAGTTATGTCTCAGGAGCTCCTTAGTCACATTAAATAAGAACAATGGGAAATACAATAAATTTGTGTGCTAGTTTTCCCATTTTAACTTATAGATACTTGATTATCTCTAAGGTATACAGATAAAAGAATGCTTACATCCTTGAGATACTTCAAAATAAACAAACTAACACCACTAACAACAACAACAACAACAAATATTCAAATTGCAAATTTCCTTTGCCTTTGATCCATGGCTACTTTCATTACTTTTCGCATGCAAGGAAGGGATCAGAATCCCTAACATTTGAATCTAAAGCTTCAGTCAAATAGCTGCTGATGAAGTAAATAGTTCTGGTCCTTGATTCTGGAAGGTTCTGTGGTTTCCATGCTATAACTTTCCTTAGTCACTCCTCCATAGACAGATGAAGGAGACATGCATTGAGGGCTGCTGAAACTGTTATGTGTCCCCTCTCTCACCTGTATGTTTCTATTACCTATTTACTACCCACTGCATGTTTGTGTTTGAAAGAGATTTACTTATTTATTTTTTCAGTATGTACTAGGCCACAATTCCTGCAAAAAACAAAAAAACAAAAAACAAAAACCCAACAACCAATTTGACTACTGAAATCAATACACTATTGCACTTATCCAATGTGGGATCGAATCTCTGGGTTCTAACTCTGTCTTACCTCCAGAAGGATTTCTAGAATAACTATGAGTATTTATATTTATCTATTTATTTAATTGCTCTTTATTATCTGTAGTTCTTTCTGCCTCTGTCTTTCAAGGCTACACAGAGAAACTCCATCTCAAATAAACCAAAACTAGCTAAGTCTGCCTGGTATGTAGAAGGACTCAAGGATAATTAATTATGCTTGCCTTTTATTATGAATTTTAATGAAAAATGTCAATAAGACTTAAAATTTGAAAGGGCAATAGAAACCCCATTCCTCTACATTAAAGACCTCATTTGCCTCCATTTAAGGATCAGGTACGATTTTTAAAAAGTCATAAGACACAAGCTACAGGCATTGACCATACGTTCCAGATACTAAGTCATAAAACAGCAGCTCAAAGAACAGACCATAAACTCCAGAACAGATCACAAAACCTCCAAGAACAGCCTGGGGACAATCACAAATATTGGGAAATACCTCATCTCAGAAAAAAACATCTGGGCTGGGCAGCCCTATTTCATCACATGGTTGAATGTTCATGACACAGGAATACAGAACAGGAACCACCTTTTAGACTCTAGCACCCATCAATGAAATTGCAGATTACCTAATGCTTCTAGAAAGTTCCCTTGGTTCTTTATGAGAAGGAATGCATACCTTTTTTGGGGTCCTCATTTTAAAGAATGGTTGACTCCTGCATGCTGTTGGTTTCATCAGAATGTTTTTGCATACTATCTGAGGTTCTGGTCTTCCTTCATCGATTTTTGTACAAATACAAATGATTGATTCATGTATCTTGGGATTTTATGAGACTTCTGGTTGCTTTTAGGTGCTTCCTCACAATTCTGCACATTCAAAGTGGGTTTAATTGGGTTCTGGTCCTCTAGAGGCTACTAAACAAAGAAAAAAATATGACCTGCCAAATTAGGTCACAGGGCTGCTTCCATCTTCTGGAGGTCATTAGCCAAGATGGAAAGATGGATACCATCCACATGGCAACATACATCTTGGTGAGGTCAATCAAATGACAGAACAAGAAATTAGAAACAAATAAACAAGCAAACACAAAAACTTCCATGGGTTATAGAAAGAACAGGAAATTGGGAGTAGACATACATGCCTTTAATCTCAGTCTCAGAGAGGCAGCAAAAGACAAACTGAGTTTCTTCCTTGACAGTGATTTCTCCACACTGACAAATCCTATGTCAAATACACCCTGTCCCACTCGCTCAAAATTATCCATTTTACCTTTCCAGACATATGTCTGAGGAGACTCCTACTTATGTTACACAAAAACAAAACAGTATGTGGTAGAAATTTTAATCCCAACCCATGAGTTCTTACCCCACCTTGATTATTTAGATTTTGGATAAAAGACATACAACTTTTATTATTTATAAGGCTTAAACAACACAAGGAGAGCCAGGCAGATATCTACCCTCCATCTTATTAGAATTTACCCTTTTGTGAACAACTTTAAGTGATTACTTATTATGTTTCATTTGTGCTGATATTAACATTGATTGGCAAGTGAAGATTATAGCTTTTGGAGATGGCTCAGATGGAAGGGCCCTATCTGCTTCTCTTTCTGTGGCTCCTTGAGTTCAATTCCAAGAGAGCCACATAGAGTGTCCTCCTATGTTCTGCTGCCCTCTTGTGGCATGTAGGGATATATGCAGATTGAGCATGCACATACATCAAAAACTAATAAATAAATAAGTAAATAAATAAATTAACAAAAAACATTGGAGAGTTTGTCTTGCTATGGTGGTGCAAGTGGCTCTGTAGGTTTGAGGCTAGCTAAGTCTACAGAGTAAGTCCCAAGGCTGCCGTTGTTACCCAAAGAGAAATGTTATCTCCAGACAAAATAAAACAAGGCAATAGAAGATTATGGTTTTTATTTTACACTTATATCTTCCCTCTAGTGTCATTGTTTCTTGAACTTAGATACAGTCCTGTTTAACTTCTTTCTTTCTTCCTTCCTTCCTTCCTTCCTTCCTTTTCTTTTCTTTTTTTCTGTCTTTCCTTCTTTCTTTTTTTCGGTGGCAATTGGAGCTATACATTTCCTCAGAGACTGATTTTACTCTGTGGCAAGGGTTGTATAATGTTGTGTTTTCCACATGTTGTCTTCCAGCTTTGGATGTCTCCTCCCTACACCATCAGGTTGTGTGTAAGAAAGGGGTACAGTTACCAGGCCTAAACACTGTGACCTCTGCACTTCTCACTGTAGTTCTTGGATTTCCTGTGGACATGTGTACTTTGAAGTCCTCACACAGTCCACTCTGTTCCTGAGTTCCATTTGAACCTCTTCCCCAAGGCCAGAAGGGAGGTTGATCCACTTCAATGCATGCCCTCCCTGTCCATTGCAGGAATGCCCCATGCTTGAGAACCCCCCAGTGCTCCTGGAGCATTCCAGGCTTTGACCCTCAAGGTACTCACTTCTGAGTTGATGGTGGTGCTTTCTGTTTCTTGGTATGTCACCTGTGCTCCATTTTGCAGTAAGAGGCCTGAGGGGGTCAAAAGAAAGTATGGTAAAAGGGGTTCTGGCATTGCCCGTTGTCTGAAAAGGGAGACCTTTGTTTGATGAGTGTCTGCCCCAAGCTGCTGCATTCCTCTGTAGGGCCATGTAGAGAGGGGCTGAATGGTAAAGGCTAGTTTTTTTTTTTCTTCAATGACTTTTAGCTACAATGCATGTGGGCCCGGTGTCTGTCCCACTCTGTTCAAGGACACTCAGTGTACCATGGAGGACAGGCCTTAGTGCGGATGCTCCACACTTCCCGTGGAGGCCTTATTTACTGCATTTCACTCATGGAGCTAGTTTTTGGTTGTTGTGGCCTGGGGCTCATTCGGTTGGTGACATCCCACCCTCAGCGAGAAAAAGTTGCATTCTCTAGGTATCTGAGAACCTCCAGATGCTCCTGGACCATTCCAGGCTTTGACCCTCAAGGTGTTCACTTCAGAGTTGATGGGCCTGATATGCTCAAAAGGGAATTCTGTGGATGCCCAGTCTGACCCCCAAGGCCTGCTCTAAACATCTTCTGCAGTAGCTTTGGCTGCATGAATCCCCACTCCACTCCTGTCTTCAGTGGGGCAAGCATTTACTTTTTAGTTTACTGTGGCCCATGCCTCCTCACTCAAGATTTGAAGAGGGATCACGCATGTAGAGCTTTTGTCCTGGGTATGCAGAGGTGTGGGTTCTTGTGGTGGCAGAGAAAGGCATTGCACACTGTCTTGCAAAGATCCAAACAATAAAAGGTATGGGGAGGAAATTAGGAGGCTACATGGAACACCTAAAAATCATACCTGGTTCAATGCCCAAAAAATGTTCCTGTGAAAAAGAGACAGATCTAAGGAATACCCATTGTACTTTATAACCATGAGTAGACAGACAGTGCCATGCTAGAATACTGGTTCCACAAGTTCCTCTCAGACCCAGAAAGCGAGAGCCCTGGCCCTGGTGACCCAGCAGCTCCTGGAGTGACAAAAACACTCTAAAGGTCCATGGGGACTGTGCCAGGCCATATTGGCTTGAAATCTATGGCCACAGCAACCTCTCAGACTCAGAAATCTAGAGTTGGTCATGAGCATAGTCAGAATCACTATGTGTAGACCTTCCACTGAATCTCAAGGTTCTGGTGCTTATTCCTCAATTAAGAGACCTCACCCCTGGTTCAAAGCAAGGGGGATTAGGAGTAGGTAAAGACTCATAGATTAAGCAGAAATTTGGCTATATTTGGTTTGCATCCTGCCAAGAGTTTCCACTCCCTCCAGGAACTTCTGGTGATCATATTCTGCAAAAAATTGAGACTGGAGATTAGCTGCTAGTAGCACCTTTGAGAGTTTCCTTGTATGCCTATCCTCTGGAGCCTCCCTGTTGCTAAAGACTTTTTTGGCTATAGCCAGGAGTTCAGCCATGAACTTACCTTCAAATCTTTCCAGTTATTGGATATTTTGGTGGATAACTTGTGCTGCATTGTTGACAAATGCCATGTTCACAGCAGATTGATTTTTGCCACACTTCTGGGTCCTCTTGAGCAATTCCCCTGGGCTTGAGTCCTAACCTTGTATAACTTTTTCTATATTAGACAATTTTTGGTACTTGTAGTGGCTTTTCAGAGACCTCTCATAAAAATCTAGTGATAGACTTTTAACTTTTCCTGATCCCAGTCAGGATGGGCCAAGAAAAGCTGAGTTAATGTCACCTTGTACTGTGGTAAGAAGGCTATTTGCACCCAGAGCAAGTTTCCAGAGTGCTGATGTCACCCATTCTCATTCTTCAGTCATGAAGAGGATGTGCAGAGTTTAATATGTCTATGAGGACAGAGGGTTTCTCTGAAAACATGGGATTCTGCATCTTCCAGTTGTATAAATCACTAGCAGAAAAGGGGATGTGTGTTGTGCAGTATCTGCTCTGTCCATGGGGGTGTGGCAGTTGCCCTAAAGGCAGTGCAATTATGATGGAATCTGCCTGTTCTTTCTGAGGGATCATATGTGGGGAGGACTAGCTATGTTCACTCCTGCTTCTCCAGGGCCCAAATTCTATCTGTCATTTGCAAGGGATGGTCATGCAACAGGAAAGGGTGATAAGGAGGCAGAAAAGAGATCCTGAACTTATGGATCAGGGGTAAGACTGCTTGCTTGCACTTCTTTGGCAACTCCTTGACCTGTAAGGTCACTTGGTTAGGTGGTAGAAAAGGCCTTATCCTGATTTTATAGGGGGAGGGTCTTGACTAGAAGTTGACAGTGATGGCACTTGATGAGGGTGCCCAGGATTTCCATACATAATACCTTTGACTAAGTAGATAGCAGGATTATGAAAAGTGCCTCCTTCTGGCCCTCTCACCTTGAAAACTGGCCATATATTACTGCAAAAACAAAACAAAACAAAACAAAACAAAACAAAACAAAAAACAAACAGTCAATCTCCCCAATGGAGCAGCTAAGCACAAAGTCCCCACCAAAGGATAGAAGTCCTTGAAGTGTGACTGGACTAGGTCCTATGGGATGCAGCCAGTCATCTGCCCCACAGTAGTTCTCAAGTAAATAAAGAACAAATGAAACAAGCACAAAAACATGAAAACAAGCCTACAGTGGTCCAGGAAAGAAACCAAAAGAAGCCTCTTTTACTACCCTTTCTTTTCACATCCCTCAAGTTTTTCACACAGAACCAATGAAATGTGCTCCAGGAGTGTTTGCCATCCCACGGCCTTGGTCAAACTGAGTACACCTGGAAGGAGAGCAGGGGGCAGGGGATGCTGAAAGTGAATGGTCTAGAAAGAGAAATCGTGAAGCACCGACAATGTTCTGATCAAGGCCCAATGTTTAATGGATAACTCTGAATTTAAAGGGGAGAAACCCATCCCCCAATATGCCAGAATCTGGTCAGGGAAACAGGCTCAGCTGCTCAGTGGGTAGCTGGCTCCTTGCAGGAAGCTGCAGATCTGGAAGAACAATAGATTCTCCTAGGTCTGAAGGCTCTACCCTAGGTAGGCAACTGTGGTAAAACAAGGTCTGAATTACCCTGCTCAAGGCTGGAGGAAGGGCACAATTCCTCCCTATTTATTTATTAAAAATTAGCTGGACTGGGGCACTGGATTGACTTATCCTCTATGGTCCTTCCTGGGAATTATGGTGGTTGGTTGCTGCATCTGGCTTACGACTGTGTCTATACTCTCTTTTACCCATCCCAGATGACACTAGCAGATCGCTTGTGTTATTTAAACAAACATGGCCATATTAGTGCTTATTAATAAACAAATAAGGCATTTCAGTTCATGCCTCTGTCTTAGGTTGATAAGAGTCATAGGCATCAGTGGCCTGTTTTTGACTGCTGGGTGCAATTTGAGCATCCAGAGGACTGCAAGCATGGCACACACATGAACTGGATGGGAAGGGCATGTACCACAATGGATCAATCAACCACACTTCCAGGCTTGGGGAAGAGCTTTAAATGGAACACAGGATCTAAGTGAACTGCATGAGGATAACAGAACACCTAATGTCCACAGGGACCACATGAACCAAACTAAGATGTGTAGAGGATCATTGTCTTTGGGCTGAATAGCCACACCCCAGCCTTCTACACACCATTAACATTGATAGGGAGGAGAGGCAGGGGCCTGCTGGCAGAACGAGGAGTGTGGCCACCACTTGCAATGAATGACTATTCCCCATGAGTGTCCATTTCTCAAATGGCATGGTGTAGGTCCCAGCCAGAAGAGAGTACAAGAACACCACATCAGTCCACAGAAACGGAGAGTGGCAGATGCTATAGGGAACAACAAGCTGGATCTTCTGTGGACAAAATGAGCAAGCTGGGATTCAAAAGTGAACAATTCAAGCAACCAAATCAAGAAAAACAGAAAAAGCAAGACAAAGAGCCTCCTCCCTCCCCCAATAAAAGCAAAACATTTTTGAGAACTTCACTTCTCCACGAAGCAAATGATGGAGGCTCAGAAACAAAAATGCAACAAATAACAAAAACTTGCTCACTTCACCTCTGAAAGCAATGCTGTGAAAAGGGCAAAGTAGTGCACTTAGGACTTACCTGACAGAGAAACAGAGACACACGAATCGAGGACCTGTGGAAATTTGGGAACTCAGTGAAAGAAACACCAAGTGGACCTGTCATGGAGGAGAAACAGGAATCTTCAGCACACACAAGTGCTCTCCTTGCCCTTAGCTCCACCATTCACTCAGTCCAGGTGACAACGAACATGGAGAAAGAGGGAACGCCTGGCATGCAGATATATATTAACATACTGTTCTTTGGTTGGTGACATTAAAGAACAGGACACTTCAATGCTGTTGGCTTTTCTGGCCACCAGTTTTTCTGCCCTATGGCTCAAGTTCCTGAAGATCCATCTATTTATGATTCCTGCTTCCTGTGTTTACTTACTTGTATGAGTGCACTCTCTGGTGTGCCTTGTGACAATCAGGCACTGTGTGTTATTTGTGTGTATTCTGATTTTTTTAATTTCTTGTTCTGTGAATTTATTGTACATTGACCTCTCCAAGATCAAATCCAACATTATTATTATCATTGTTGTTGTTGTTGTTGTTGTCGTCGTCATCATTGTTATCCGAGGTTAGAAGGGTCCTAGAGGACAAAAACAAACTAGTAAGACTCCAAGCTGAAGCTCCATTGAGTCCAGACTGGGCCACATCCGCTGGGAGGCTGGGGCCACAGCATCCTTTAGGCCTGGGAAATCCAGAGCCCCAAGAAGTGAAGGAAGGCTGGTGTCATAAACCTCCAACTCCTTCCCAGTTCTGACTCTGTCAGCTTGTTTGTGGGTGGGGGTGGGGTTTAAAGGTCTTCCCTCTCTGCCTCAGAAATCCAGTGGGGAAGTGGTTAAAGGCAGGGGCTATCCCCTATCTTTTGGTGTTGCTTAATAGGAGAATGTAGCAAGCATAGTGACTCATTTTCTCATGAAAATCAACTCAAAACATCACATAAAACTATTATTTGCATTAGTATGGATTCTTGAAAGAAATGAACTAATGTGATTGATGATTAGTTGAGGTGCATGGATAAGACAGAACTAATTATAGAAATTGACTCAGTCAATAATAATAATAAAAATAATAGTAATAATAATAATTCCTATGACATGTCACATGTCTCCTAAGCTGTTTTTTCAGAAAAATGATTTTTACCTTATATAATTATAACAAAACCTTTTGTAAATAATATAAAATCAAATTTCAAAGAGACAGGGACAAATAATAATAACCAAATATCCAAAACAAAAAACTAAAAGCTGCTCAGTCTATATTTAGAAAATTCTGATATTAGTAGCAGTAAGAGAAGCAATGTATATCATTTAAACAACATTCACTGTTCTTTGCAGCCATGCAGACTGTCATTGCTTATACATTAACAGTGACCTCTGGCAGCTAAATTTGCAAACTATTCTGGACTGTCTCCAACTCGCCAGCAAGGCACAAACAACCCCCTTAAAATTAGAGTACAGAGAGAATAGATTTTTTTAAAGGTTTATTTATTGATTTTATGTTTGTGAGCTTCATTCAAACTAACAGCAGAGGGCAACAGATCCCATTACAGTCTCACTATGTTGCTCAGGCAGGTCTCTAAACTCCTGGGCTTAATACCTCAGCATATTCCAAGGAGCTAGGACTGCAGGTGCCCACCACCTGCCTGGCTCAAAACAGCCCTTTGAATATCCTGCTTTGTAATCTGTAGTAGCCTAAATAACTCTCATCTCTTTTTTATTCAAACTTAAAATAGATTTGTTGTACATGATTACAATATTTTAACCTAATAAAAACTATTGACATCCTTGGTTTGAAGCGCAGTATCCTTTTTCAGTAGAGTATTCAAAAATCAAGATTTCTGTTGTTATGTTTTGGCAGTCTTTGAAATCAAGGCCAGTGCTTTCCCCATGCTAAGCAAGTATCTCTTTAAATGAATTACTAGTAATAGTGAAATAACCAGTTTCTAGAGATTACTGCATAAAAGGTGAGCACTCTAAGCATCTTCCAAAACGTAATACTTACAATACTGTAATCACATACATTCTATTACTCTATTATAAACTCCCATTTTACAAATAAGGAAAAGGTTGCATAGAAATATTAAATATTTTCTCTAGTTCACATAACCAGAAAACAAAGGAGCTGGAATCCATACCTAAACTATTTGTCCCAAGAACCTGGGCTTTTGACTATTAAGCCATACTCCTAATTTATAGATACAGGTCCTTGACTCACGTATCACAGTGTCTGTCTAGAAGCTTCAGGAGAGAGGCAGTGACCTCTCTCTGTTATTACTATCTCTGTTCTTTAGTGGGGGGCTAATATCCTTTTAGTTCCTCGAGATATCCCAGAGAATTCATGTTGCCTATGATTTTACCCTGAGCCATCTTTGACCTTTGACCTAAACAGAACCTTCAGCTTCTTCACACTCAGGACAGATGTCTTCATTTCTGCTAGAATTCATTTTGTTATCAACACAGTTGCATGTCTATCTGGGACACTTGCCCAACAGTAGATTAGGAGCAATCGGTTGTTCATCAAGAGGTGATCATTTGCTCATTAAGCACTATTTTGTCCACCCAGTTTTTAGAAAAGTTGAGATATACTGAAAGATCATTGGATGAATTAATGCAAGGGTTTCAGGAAGAGAGGGAGAGGAAGCAGGTAACACCCAAGAGTAGGATGCTGGCCTGACCTCTGTAAAGGAGAGAAGGCAAGAAAAAGAACCAGTCTTTAACATAGGGTACGACAGACTTAGTCAATCAGTGCCGGGTGTCCAGTCAAAGGCATGGGTGAAGGGAGTTTCCTGTCTCATATAAATAGGCCTGTGCTGCTCCATCTGGCACTGATGAGAAGAAGAGTTCATAAGTGCAGCCTCCATGTGAGGTTAGGGAGGAGGAGATGCAGAAGCCTGGCTGCCCAGATTGACAATCAGATCTGCTGCCCAGATTGGATATCAGAGGCACGATTTGTGTTTTTGTTGGTTTGTGGGAGTTGTTTTTCTTTTCTTGTTTTGTTTGATTTTTTAAGGACAGGGCCTCATTGTATATCCCTGGCCAGTCTGGGACTCACTATATGTGGCAGGCTAGTCTTCAGTTCGAGATCTGCCTGTGTCTTCTGGGATTAAAGGCTTGTGCCACTATGCCAGCTCAGAGGCCTGTTTTTATGGCCACTACATTGAGGCATCAGAGGTGAACAGGACATGTAAAGTTTAAACTTTCCAATGTGGCTGTATCTTCTATTTTTAACCACCAAGGATGGAAATTCCTTTCCCATTACCAATACCCAAGCCCATTTGCAAGTTATTGATTCCTTGATCAGTCCTTTTCCTCTTTCTTTTTTCTGCCCCAATCCTGACAGTTGATCTTGCACATTTTCATACCCCAAGTGTGTCCCTGCCTGTCATGCTGAACTCTACTGCAAAAATTCAGTAACTCCTGCACTCAAGAGCTGGAAAGAAGCAGAAGTGGTGGTAAGGTCAGGTTAGGGTGATAGAGAAGCTGCTTTCATGCTGATGGCCATTTTCAGCTTTCTGAGGAAATATCATACTTGAGTTTTTAATGATTTAATTTTATCTGCTAGCCAAGTTGACTCCTCTTTCCTTTACTTTTGGTGGGAAGATACACATGTAAAATGATGGTGATGATGATGTAGTTCTGACTGTCCTGAAACAGTGCTCAGAGATAACAGTTGTTGTGTTCTTCATAGAGAGATCAGTCCTTTCTTGAAAGAATGGAAGAAAGAACGAAAGAGAAGGAGCGAAAGAGAGAGAGAGAGAGAGAGAGAGACAGACAGACAGAGAGAGTGAAAAACAGAGACAAGACAGAGAGTGAGAAACAGAGGGAGGGATTGTCAGTTGTCTTGGGATGTGAAGAGCAGCCAGTGCTTTTAACTTCAGAGCCATGTCTCTCCAGTGGCAAGTTTTCTGCATGAAATTAATCATGGTTTCAGGGTGAAAAGGGGAAATCATTTGAAATGTAAATAAAAAATATATCAAATAAAAAAAAAAGTTAAAAAGACCCAATGGAGTACTATTCAGCCATTAGGAACAATGAATTCATGAAATTCTTAGACAAATGGATGGAGCTGGAGAACATCATCCTAAGTGAGGTAACCCAGTCTCAAAAGATCATTCATGGTATGCACTCACTAATAAGTGGATATTAGCCTAGAAAATTGGAATACCCAAAACATAATCCACACATCAAATGAGGTACAAGAAGAACAGAGGAATGGCCCCTTGTTCTGGAAAGACACTGAAGCAGTATAAGGCAAAACCAGAACAGGGAAGTGAGAAGGGGTGGATGGGAAAACAGGGGGAGGCAAGGGGGCTTATGGGACTTTCGGGTAGTGGGGGACCAGAAAAGGGGAAATCATTTGAAATGTAAATAAAAAATATATCGAATAAACAAAAGAAAAAAAATTTACTGTGAGGAAAAACAACAAATAAGCTATTGGGATTGTCACTTTCTTGTGCCCTTCATCGATGACTCTTTTAATTACTTTTAATCACTGAAATTTTTGCCCTGGGCATGTGCTCCACAGGGCCAGGTGATGGTCAAGGAAACTAACTTAATCGCTACTGGCCCTTTGCCACTAGTGACCTATATAACTGGAGAACGCAGAAATCCCCCTTTTCAGACAACCCTTGAGATTTCAGTAAACTCTTGGAGACAGGTCTCTTGAGCCACCAGCCAACTTGGGATGACTGCCGACAGTGTTTGCAGGTTCTTTTCACCACAGAAGAGAAGGACAAAATCCAGACCAAGGCCAAGTAATTGATTCCTCATACTATGGGAGCAGCTATTGATGGCTTTACCTTAATCTGCCCAGATTGGGATACCAATACTGCTACAGATGAAGAATGTCTTATATTGCCAGGCTCTCTTGGCAGGTCTGAACTGCAGGCAGGCTCACTAATCTGACCAAGGAAATGATATTATTCAGGGAGATAATGAGAACTCCACAGCTTTCTTAGTATTACTGGGGCATTCTGATGAAATACAGCCTCACTGGATGTTGAATTACCAGAAGTAAAAGCAGTGATAGCTCTAGTCTTTATCACCCAGGCAGCACCAGACATCAGGAAAAATCTTAGAGGGTTGAGGGGTTAGGAGAACAGAGGCAGAGAAACTAAGTGAGAGTGGCAGAGAAAGTGTTTAATGGAAGAGAAAGTACAGAGGAGAAGATAAAGGCAGAGAAATGAATTATTAAATTATTTAATCTGCTTATTGTCTGTTTGTCTGTCTGTCAGACTGTCTGTGTCTCCGTGTGTTGTCTGTCAAGGTTATAAGGAGTGCCTGTGACACAAGAGCAATCTGTTGGTTGATATCAATCTTTGGTTGATAACAAGGGAAGTGCCTGGCATGAGCCAGCTGAGGTGACAGCAGTTCTTGCAAGCAGGTTGGTGCCTCGCAGAGCTGGTGTCCTGTTTGAGAACAGTCTCTCTTTCTAGGAGGTTGTACCAGGGGATTTATAGATGGAATAGTAGATACTGTACCCTGGAAAAATTATAAAGTTGCTTTAGCATTGATGAGGTCTAGAGAAGTCTTAAATCCTGCATCAGAGGTCTTTTTTCCCTCCCACCCTTAATCTCTAAATTTTCTCCACATCCCCAATGGCATGAGATATGGATTTCTGAGACTGAGAAAATGCTGTGCCCCCTCCCCCCACCCGGAACAAAACCAGCCTGGAAACAACTCTGTGGAGCTAGGGAGGTAGTTTTCCAGACATGGCTGGTGTTGGAGGCCTGTGCCCTGTGTCTCATGTTTCTTCTACTCTTCTGTTCCAGCCCTCTCCTCTCACCTGACTCACCTCTACCACCTGAGCCATCTCACCTTGTGTTCTGGTTCCTGTGCCCTGTGGGAACCCATGACAGCTGACTGGCACATAGGGATGGGTGAGGTTCAGAGAATGTTGGAAGGCATGGAGGGCTGTGTGGAAGGATCACTGAAGGTCAATGAGTTGCCTGTGGAAGTCGGGTTGGTGTGGCCTTAAGTAGGAATGGCAGTCAGTGACAGTGCTATTTGCCACAGCCCAGCTACCTCCATGCTATGTGGAGAAGAGGCAACAAGAGAGACAGAGCAGTGAAGAGGGGTGTTTGTCTTTGTGGCTGGCATTAAACAAAGGTGGTCACATCTGTGTATTGAGACATTTTGAGATGGAAACTTAACTCCTCCCTCTTTTCTTTTCCTTGGTTCCCACTGGTCCTCCCCCTCCATGCCCTGCCTCTTGCTCCAGGAGCCTCCTGGAGCTGCCTGTGATGTCTGCTGGCCCCCAACAGAGGCTGTGACTGTTGTGAAGGCCTGCAACAGGTGTCTAAGCTGATTTGATTCCTGACCAGGGATCTAAATGTCAAAAAGAAGCAACTCAATGAAATGCAGGTAACAATGGGAGTAACTAGGATTCTCTTAAGATAGCCAAGTGCCTTGTCACCTAATTAGTGAGCCAACTGAATGGATGAACAAGATTTCTACTGTCCCTGTTCACTTTCCAGTGAAACCACACCCAAGTGAAAGGGCTTGGTGGAATACATGGGAAAAGAAGACCTTATTGAGCTTGACTCTAGTCTGGCAAGGTAAAGAGATGGGAAAAGTGTAGAATAACACTTCATACTACTTCATGGTTAATGATTTAATTTTATTTGCTTCCTAGCTATTGTGCTTTTTCCTCTCTTTTTTGGTGGGAACACATAAATGTAAAATGATGATGATAATTATGATGATGATGATGATGATGATGATGATGATGATGATGACATAGTTCTGGCTCAACTATACTCAGAGATCTCAGACTGTCTGTTTTATGTAGCCAGTCCAAGGGTAAGTTGGTTTATATAGCCAAATGATGCAGACAGAAAGAAAGAAAGAAAGAAAGAAAGAAAGAAAGAAAGAAAGAAAGAAAGAAAGAAAGAGAGAGAGAAAGAAAGAGAGAAAGAGAGAAAGACAACAGATATACAGAAACACAAATATAAATAACTTGAAAAAAACCAACATATACACTCACACACACACACAGACACATACACACACACACAAGAAAAAGCAAAATATGTACTTGTGATTTGTCTTATGAGGGGCATGGCAAGCATTGGCCTAGGGTGTCTCAAAAGCCCTGTGTTCCATTCTGTCAGTTCTCTATAAACTTGGGTGTGTTGCCCATGACTGTAATCCCAACACTTAGCAGCTGAAAGAGAAGGATCAGACCATCTCCCAATAAATCAGATCTATGCCTGGTCAAAAAGAGTCCCTCTAAAAAATTAAAATAATTATTTTCTGACCAAAGTGAAAACATATTCCTGGAAATAAAACACAAATTGGAATTTGAAGCATTTCACCATACTTTTAATTTGCTCTAACTCTGTTTTAATCTTCCAAAAGAGGGCAGGTAGAGAGTGGGCAGCAGTGGTGGCAGCTAGGAACAGAAACAAACAAACAAACAAACAAAACAAATTCCAAGAGGTTAAGTGTTTTTAATATGATACCTAAATGACATAAAACAGACCTGACTTCTCTGCCTCCCTCCCCTGATAATGTGTTTGGAGGCTACCTTTCCCTAATTGTTCCTGTTCCTTGCTCCACTCATTGATTCTTTAGTCATGTAGTTTCACTGAAGCCTCCCTCTTCAAGAGTGATTTTTGCCTGTTTTCAAAGCTCCCTGGCATACAGTCCTTAGGGGGAGGGGGTGTGTGCTGAGAGAGTGCATGCTGTGTTCCTGTTCCCTAAGTTCACACTCCTACTTCCTATGCTTGATTGCTTAAGTGCCCTCTTGTGGTGACTTGTCATAACCAGGCACTGTGTATTTCCTTGTCAGGTATTGCAGCTTTCTCCATGGTCCTTGTCACCTGTACCAGATGATATGGCTGAGGAGACCACCTACTTTGTGCTGGTGTTTCCTGGTGTCAGGTGACAAGCTTTGTCTTGTTTGTTTGTTTGATTTTTTTTGTTTTTATTTTTCCTTTTTCTCCTTCTTCTGTCTTAGTTTGGGTTTTACTGCAGTGAACAGACACCATGACCAAGGCAACTCTTATAAAGGACAATAATTAATTGGGGCTAGTTTACAGGCTCTGAGCATCAGTCCAGTATCATCGAGGCAGGGACACAGCAGCATCCAGGCAGGCACTGTACAGGAGGAGCTGAGAGTTCGACATCTACATCTAAAGGCTGCTAGCAGAATACTGGCTTCCATGCAACTAGATGGAGGTATTTAAGCCCATCCACACAGTGCCACACCTACTCCAACAGTGCCACACGTACTCCAACAGGGCCATACCTTCTAGTAGTGCCACTCCCTGGGCCGAACCTATACAAACCATAACAACATGCCTCCACTTTCATACATATACACATACAAGTGACTGTTCTCACACTAGTTCACACAGACAGACAAACAGGTACACACACACACACACACACATGAATATGTTTTGAAATTAAATACACAATAAACTAACAAGAAATTAAAAACAAACTTTGTGTGGGGGGGGGCGAATATTCTGTTGCCATTCTGGTTTGTGATACATGGTGATGGACATCACCCATGAAGTCACAGGGTTGCTTTTTTCTTGCTGGTGTCACCAGAAAAGATAACTGTCATTCTCATCATGGCTTCCACCTTTGTGAGGTCAATGTAAAATAAATTCACAAAATGAAAAATTAAAAAATAAAAAATTCAATATATAGGTTGAAAAAAGAAAGAAAGAAAGAAAGAAAGAGAGAGAGAAAGAAAGAAAGAAAGAAAGAAAGAAAGAAAGAAAGAAAGAAAGAAAGAAAGAAAGAAAGAAAGAAAGAAAGAAAGAAAGAGACAAAGAAAGGGAGTGTGGGTGGGAGAGAGATAGAGGGAGAGGAAGGGAGGGAGAGAGGCAGGAAAAGGAAGGAAACATGGTAATCCATGCCTTTGATTGAATTACGGGGTGGTGGGGGGCAGAGGCAGAGGCAGGACATGATAGGCCTGTCTAGTATGTAGAGATAAGTTAATGAATTAATAAATTCATGAATATAGAAAAAGATACCCATACATATATACATACATACATGCATATATGGTGGCTCAGATGGCAAACCTGCTGGCTCTTAAAGATTATGTAAAATATTAAGGCCTACCTGGAATGTTAAGGCCTAGGTAAAATGCTAAGGCCCTGGTAAGATCAGTTAAGGACTATGAAACTTATCTGCCTAGCATGCCATCTTGTGCTGTTTCTAATATCATAAGGAAATGGTCTCTTATGTTGTTTCTGCTGCGACTAGGAAACATTCTCATGCCCAAGCTGATTCCATATGCTGTTAGGCTCTGTACCCTTGGAAAGAAATCATGACAGAAGTCAGCTGAACTACGTTGTTGTATAGCTACCCACCATGAGCTTGAACCAACACTGACCACTCAGAACCATTTTCTGCACCTGTGTACAAGCAGTTAAGAGTATATATTTGTTTTCATATGCTGTCCTGGGGGTTGAACTCAACATAAGAAATATATTTGCAGCAATATAAAAAACTATTTGGAATAAAACTTCCATTTTGAGGAGGGTTTGAGTAAAGTGTATGTTCACAGTACAGGATGTCTGTCTGTCTCTGTGACTACTTCTGACTATTAAGGATATACAGAGAACCTCCATCTCAAATGAACCAAATCTAACTTTTCCTGCCTGGAAAAAAGAAGTTCAAGGACAATTAACTATATTTACCTTTTAATATATACTTCAATTAAAAAAATAAAAATTAAAATGTTTGATTAATTTGGCATTAAAAGTAGAGAAAAGCAGAAGGAAATCATGGCTGATGATGTTATGAGATTGCTGGCTGGTTTTAGGTGCCTCCTCACAATACTGCACATGGAAACTGGGTTTGATTAAGTTCTGGTCCTCTAGAGGCTAGTAAAAGGAGAAACAGAAATGACCTGGGAAAGCAGGTCACATGGCTGCTTCCATCTCAGTGAGGTCGATGGACAACCAAGTGATAGAACAGGAATTAGAAACAGATCAACATGAAAACACAAAACCTTCCAGAAGTTAAAGAAAAAATAGAAAGTTGTTCATGGAAATGCAAAGATTTAATATCCTTCCCTGGGAGGCAGAGCAAAACAAACTGACTTCAGGACAGTGAGTTCCAAACACAAAGGAACACTCTGTTTCAAATATACCCTGTCCTAACCCCTCAAAATTATCCATGGTACACATTTACATCTGAGGAGCCTCCTAGTGAAAAGGACAGCTCAGAGCCCTAGGAAAATTTCGCAGGCTCTCCATGCCTCCTGGAAGAGATAGGTCAGAGAGCAGGCAGGCCTGAAGGAAGAGGCTAATTAAGCCCCTACTACCTCCTCCCCTGAAGACAAATCAGTTTAAAGGGCCCAGTGTTCCACCAATCATATTGTGCCCAGTTGCTGACACTCTATTCCACCCCTGGAAAATGTATAAAAACTCAGTGAACCTGCTGCCCTGGGTCACTGCCTTTCCTTCAGGTTCAGGATGAAGACCCCAGCCATCTAGAACAATAAATTCCTCTTACTTTTTTATCATCCCTAGCTCTGTGTTTTTCACTCTGGGTGTCAGCTAAAGCTCATCAGAATCTTACACTAGTTATGTGTAACAAAATCCACACAATTACATGGTAGAAAATTTTAATCCCAACCCGGGTTTCTTACCTTGCCTTGATTATTTAGTAATTGGATAAAAACACACACAACTTTTGTTATTTATAATAAGTCTTAAACAGCACAAGATGTGCTGGGCAGGTATATACCTTCTATGTTATTAGAATTTACGTTTTTATCAGTAACCTTGAGTGATTGCATTTGGGCTGTTTTTAACTTTAATTGGCCTGTGAAGATTATAGCTTTTGGAGGCTATAGAGATGCCTCAGCATTTAAGAGGCCTGTGTACTACTCTTTCTGACATCTTGAGTTCAATTCCCAGGACCCATGTGGTGGGTCCTATCAGGTTCTGGTGTCCTATTCTAGCATGCAGGTATATTTGTAGATAGAGAATGCATATATATTGAAAAAAGTAAATATATAAATAAGAAAAAAATAAGATTCTAGCTTTTGTCTGGCTGTGGTGCTACCAAAGGCAGGTGGATCTCTGTGAGTTTGAGGTTAACCTAGTCTACAATGCAAGGTTCAGGGCTGACAGGGCTAAACAAAGGAAAACTTAATCTGGAGACAAAATGAAACAAAACAAAACAATTCTGGCTTTTATTTTCCTGCTCCCTCTAGTCCTATTTTCTCCAGATCTTTGATGATGAAAGCAAGTTGGATTATATTACAGAGTTTTTTTATGTTTGCTTTTTACCTCAAATTGCTGCTACTTGCCCTCAAGTTGGTTTGTATTTGATTTCTTTAAATTTTTTCTCATTATTGACCTGTGTACTAATGACAATAATTTGTGTTCTTTCTTTCCTTCTTTCCTTCTTTCCTTCTGTCATTCCTTCCTTCCTTCTTTCTTTCTTTCTTTCTTTGTTTCTTTCTTTCTTTCTTTCTTTTTTCTTTCTTTATAGGGTAACATTTGGAGCTTTAAATTTACTCACAGGACTGATTTTACTGTGTGACAGGAAATGTGTTATGTTGTGTTTCATTTTCATTCACTTACAGAACTCTGTCTCTGTCTCTCTGTCTCTGTCTATGTCTCTCTCTGTCTCTCTCTGTCTCTGTCTCTGTCTCTGTCTCTCTCTCTCTCTCTCTCTCTCTCTCTTTCTCCCCCTGAAGTTCAGAATGATGGAATGTTAATGTTATCAAGTAATATTCTCTTTTTCTTCTTCATCATGTTCCCCACCTGTGTGTGTGTGTGTATGTGTGTGTGTGTGTGTGTTTCCATAACCTACCTAGTGCCCACAAGCTCCTTGATTATTTATTTCTTCTGTCTTGAGTTGTGTGGGATCTGTGCTATTCCATACTTCCTGAAAACAGCATGAAGGTCACTTTCTCAGGGTTGAAGCTTACTTGACAGAACAACACAATTCTCTGCTTGAGAAAGTATGCCTCCATAGTCTTAGTCTGCTGAGAATGACAACAATCCTAGGTTGTGTTGAAGCTAGTAAACTGGGAGTAGTCTCCTCATGTCATTTCTCTACAATTTCCTCCTTTTTATTTTTTAATTTAGCTTCTAAAAGATTTTGCCATAAGTACATATGTGAAAAAATGTGTTTATAAAAGGAACACTTTAACTAGCCAATCCAAAAGTGCCAATTAAAATAATGCTATCTCTGGATAGCCTTTCCGTCAGTCTCTGCTCCACACTTTGTCTCTGTATTTCCTCCCATAGTCCTATATACAGTTACCAAACCTAGACACTCTTGTGGATGCCAACAAGTGCTTGCTGACAGGAGCCTGATATAGCTGTCTCCTGAGAGGCTCTGCCAGTGGCTGACAGATACAGAGGGGGACACTCAGCCAAACATTGAACTGAGCACAGGAACCCCAGTGAGGAGCTACAGAAAGGACCCAAGGAGCTGAAGGACTTTGCAGCCCCATAGAAGGACCAACAATATCAACCAACCAGTACCCCCAGAGCTTCCATGGACTAAACCAACAACCAAAGAGTACACATAGAGGGACCCATGGCACCAGCCACATGTGTAGCAGTAGCAGAGGATGGCCTTGACAGACATAAATGAGAGTAGAGTCCCTCAGATCTGTGAAGGCTTGTGGCCTTAGTGTAGGGGAATGCCAGGACAGGGAAGCAGGAGTGGGTGAGTTAGTGAGCAGGGGTTTGGATGGTGGGATAGGGGGTTTTCATAGGGGGAAACAAGAAAAGGGGATAACATTCAGAATGTAAATACAGAAAATATCTAATAAAAAATAAAGTAATGCTATCAAGTAAAGCAACACTGGCTCCTCCAGCTGCATAAGTTACACTCTGTAGTAAATTTCTGGATTCCATTCCAGAAATTTTATCAGCAAACATCTTAGCAATATCAGATGCAGCATCAAATGGAAACTGCTCTTTTAATATGTCCAGCACTTGATATTATAATTGTTCAATCTCCTTTCTAATAGTAGAATTTCTTTTCAAATATCAATGACTCTTTTTCCAATCTTGAAGACTGGCATTATATTTAAAATTAGTAGCACAAAATGTAATAGAATTTCAAACACAATTGAACTGCATCTGTTGTTGCACACTCAAATATTTTGACCTATATTGAAAATTGGTAACACAAAATGTAATAGAATTCTAGTCACAATTTTACTGCAACCATTTTTGCACACTCAAATATTTTTGAGCTAACCAGGATACAGATTTCTTTAATGCATCTATTTCTGTCTGTAGCCTTGCATCAATGTCCACCTGAAGAATCCAGAATTCATGAGAATCTTTAGGCCATTGCCCTGCAAAATGTTCAGTTTGCAAAGCAGATTGAAAAGCAACACCAGCTACTAAGGCTGGAGTTGAACTCTATTGTTTTAACTTAGGACCTGGATTTTCTACAAGACTCACCTGGAACACAAATATTGAGACAAGCAGAAGGTGTGCAAGAAAAATTTCTGGAAGATATGTGTGGGTATCTATTGTTGACAATTAGGAGGCTTTGTGCTAATGTGTAGGTTGAAGGAGTAAGTGAATTTTAGATCAATATTACAAATCAGTCTATGACTTTGTACTGGTCACTAGGAAATAGATACATGTGTGATTTATTAAACACGTCTTCATAATTAAGATGAAAAGCTGCTTCCTGTCTTGGTCTCAGAAAAAGTTCAGTGGGAAATAAGCTCATAAAACTAGGATGAAGTACCTTGAATGTGGAACATTGGTTCTTTTCTGGTGGACAAAATACTTTCTTTTCTGGTGGAGAAAAGATATTTTAAATTTACAAATTACAGGATGGGTTGCAGATGCTTATCTGGCAATTTAATAAGATTGATAAACTTCTTAAAAAATATTTGCTCTCCTCTTGGCTTTTTGAGGAATGAAAATTTGAGGACCCATATCAATGGCTAGGAAAGCTTCATTAAGGGCTGGAGAGGTGGCTCAGCACATGAGTGCTTACGACTCTGACAGGGAAGCTGAGTTTTCAGTGCTCACAGGAAAGCTCACAACCCCTAGCATCTCTCATTACAAGTATCTGATGACTTCTACTCTGTGTTTTCTTACATAGAGCTTAAAATAAACTCACACAGGGTTACACATGTACACATAAAAATACATTTGAAGGGAAGGAGACTCAGGACAGGTCAGATTTCATGAATATGTTCTGTCTTTGAGTCAGGGATAGTAGAAGAGACAGCGGGACAGATAAATAAATAAAAGTTTATAGGTGTATGGAGAGGGGTATAGTCAGGAGGAGGAGAGGGGAGATGGAGGGAGAGACTCTGTAGAGGGGAGAAGGGAGGTGGGGCAACGATTGGGAAGAAACAAAACAAAACAAAAAAAAAAAAAAAGAAGAAGAAATTCAGGCAGCCAGGTCTGCTTTTAAAGACACACCAAATAAGCCCTTTATCAAAACCTTGGAGAGCATCCCCACCTATGAAACACTTGATCACATGGGAACCAGGAGCTTCAGGTCCCCTCCAAAAAAATCTATTTGCCTGTCTGTCTACATCATCTCTCTCTCTCTCTCTCTCTCTCTCTCTCTCTCTCTCTCTCTCTCTCTCTCTGTATCCACGTATGTATGTATGTATGCATGTATGTATCTATGTATCTATCATATCTCTATAGATACATGATAGACGTGAGTGTGTGTGTGTGTGTGTGAGAGAGAGAGAGAGAGAGAGAGAGTATGTGAGTGTGTATGTGTGTGTGTGTGTGTGTGATAGGAGCATGCACATGCTAAGATACACATGTACAAGTTGTGTGTGGCTTATCACCTTCCACCTAGTTTTGATGCAGGGACTCTTATTTGACCTAGTGAATACCACGCTTGTTAGATTACAGGAGTCTGTAAATTGTCCTGTCTCTACCATTTACTAAAAGAGTTCTTAAATAACAGATATACATTAGTACATTAGGGTATATGGTGATCCTCATGTATATGTGGTAAATATTATCCACAGATTCATCTCCCTCATCTTAATTATATACTTAAATTAACATTCATATATTAGGCTCCATTATGGAATTTTCAAGCAAAACTTACTTTCCTTGATCCTCCTCCTCTTATCTCATCTCCCTGTTTCTCTTTCATCCTTCACACCCTCGACTTTCCACAGTCATGTAACATCAATTTTTCTGTCCCTCCTTCTTCAACACCTCTGCTCACTCATCAATTTGTATAACATCTACATATGCCTTTCTAGATCTCTCTCCCTTATTGATATACAGGTGCAAGTAAGGTCTGGAAAGTAATCTGCATGCTCATCAAGCAATGCCTTGATGGCCACGTCTAGAATTAGCACATACTACCAAATTCAGAGAAAAGTTTTTCCTCGGCTTTAATTCTCTCAATTATAAAATACTTTGTCTATCTATCTATCTATCTATCCATCTATCTCTCTATCTATTTATCTATCTATCTATCTGTCTGTCTAACTATCTATCATCTATCTTAATCTTTATCACCTATGTAATATCTGTGTGAATAATGGAAATATGTGTGTGAATATGTGGAGCATGTGCATGCAGGAGCCTATCAGAAAATCACAATTCCCTTGAACTGAAATTGCAGGCAGGGTGAGCCATCCTAAGGTTTCAGGGAAGTGAACCTGGGCCATCTGTCAGAGCAGCAAGCACTCTGAAATGTTGGGGCACCTTTCAAGACCTTGAGCTTATTTTTATAATCATATAACTTATGAAGAAGGAATCCACACATTAAGTCAGTGTGTTGTTGTTCCACGAAATGAATCCATATACATTTTGAAGGACAGCCTCATATATCCTGTTATGGACCAACCAACCTGATAGTTGGGTATGTCAAATGACAAAAAATATAGAAGCCATGCAAAACATCAAATTTCTTTTAAACAAGTTATTATCCTATTCACAAAGTTGCTTCTGTTCTATACTACCATCAGATAAAATCCACAACATTTCTTTTTCTGTTGATAAAGAAGCATTAACAGGGAAAAGAGAGAAGACTTTTGAAACACAGTACCTTTTACTGATGACACTGTAAGGAATTGAAAGCCCCCTTCCTGTGGCCACCCTACCTCAAAAGCTGGCCATTCCAAGTTGCAGTAAGTGGTCATCAGTCTTAACTTCCTTAAAATGAGTGAGAATAAGATTGAGTTGAGAAACAGTCTGTCCCTTGGTATCTCTCACAGTCCAATACAAGTAAATACCCAACAACCCAAGAAACAGAATAGAGAGACAAAAAAAACAGCTGCTCCAAGACTGAAAACAAAAATGATTCTGAACACTCAGAGTCACTGATTCACAAGTTGCTTTGGAATTGGAATCAGCACAAGGAAGAAAACAACTGATGGTGGAACTCTGTTTTCATCAAAAATTCCTCTAACTGATAGGTAGGTTCTTCATCCACCCTGGAGTCAGAAACACCTTCCTGACTCCCATGGCTATGACCCTCCAGCACACCTGCTCTTAGCCACTCCTTGCCATGTATACAGACAGGCTTTTTTTCAAATAATGAAAGCAAGAAGGACACAGACAATACACAAACTAGACACTTCTCCGGCTGGGGCCAGACCCTCATAGTCAGGGATCCTAGAAGTTTGGGGGTTTCTGGCCAATGTACCATATGTTGTTCCCAGATGGCAAAACCTCAAAGACACTATGAGAAACCACAATTCCAATGCAAGCACGTGAGAGTCATTATCCAAGCCCGAGATTGGTCCACAAACCTTCCTGGTGGAGCAGGAATGAGAGTGACCCCTGCCCCCCAGCTCTACATGGAGGGGGTTTATAAAGGGAAAAAAACACAAGCGGGGTTTCTAAGCCTTGGCATTACATGAGAGGGTAAAGGAATGTTGGTCTTTTTCCCAGAGCCCAAGGGTAGCAGCCATATCACTCCACGGACAGCAGACAGTAGTTTTCTCCAAGGACAGCAGTTTAATACAGAGTTTGGAGAATACGATGGAATCTCACTAGCTGTGTTTTTTTTTTTTGTTTTGTTTTTTTTTTTGGATTGTTTGGGTTTTGTTTTGTTTCGTTTTTGCCTCTTCATTGGCCGTGCCCCTGTAAGAGCACGTTAACTTAGAATGAAGTCTTAAGAATAAAATGGAGTTTATTCTGCTACCTCAGTCCCTTCACTCCCACTGTCCAATCTCTAAAACTACACTTATCATGGAAAAGTCAGTGCACCCAGGCCCTAGTCCAAGCTTGCTGAGAAAGGACTGCAGGTTCTTGCTGAGCAAGGAAATTAGATTTAGGTTAGGAGCAGATCTGACAAGGTAGCTGAGACTACTCCCAGCTCTGTCAGGTCCTAGCTGTGTGGCTCTAGAGGGAAAGAAATCACCCAAGCACAGCTGGCCCAAATCAAACTTGTTAGGTCTAGTTCCAGGCCACTGCTTTCCACTGCCTTACCATTGATAGACATTGGTAGTCAATTAGAGCACCACAGCCTGCTGGTCTCAGATACTCCAGTGGGGTCTTTTAATCATGTACACTACCATCCTGTAGCTACAGCTCCCCAAAAAACAATTTGACACCCTGCTTCCTGAATTACAAACAAGGATATGAGAAGATGGAAGAGTAAACAAAATAAGCCAAGGACAGAAATAAACAAAGAAGATCATTTCCTGAGTGGGGGAATTTCAGTGACAACAACTACAAGGTGTTGTGACAGCAAGTAACTGGGACAGTGATATATACTTGGAAACTGGACTTGAAACCTGTTCTCAGGAATGGGGAGAGAGGGCATTGTCTAGAATTCTGAAGGTGTGAAGTTAGCTGTGCTTGGAGACTGAAAGCAAGCCAATGAGCCTGAAGCTGAGTGTCTAGGAATGCAGACAGGACCCAGTTGTAAGGATGAAGGCAGAGCAACAGAGCAGACCCAACCTTGGGCTCAGATTCTAAGCATTATTCTAAGTGCAGGGGAGAACTTCAGGAGGATGGAAAACAAAATGGCAAGACTCTCATTAAGGCTTTTAAAAGACTCCCTCTGAGCTGGTTGAGAAGTCATATACCAATAATTGTACCACTTGAAAGGCAGAGGCAAGCTGATCTCTGAATTCAAGGACAGCCTGGTCTAGAGAGTGAGTCTAGGATAGACAGAACTACACAGAGAAGTCTTGCCTTGAAAAAACAAGAAGACAAACAGCTAGCATGGCTTCTAACCCAGCACTGTGTGAGACACAGATGAGAAGACCACTGCAGCTTGCAGATGCCTGCTTAGCTCCAAGTTTAGGAAATGAGTAGACAGTCTAAGGGAATAAAGCAGAAAGTCATAAACCAGAGACCTCTTCTAGCCCAAGCACAGGTATATATAATCCTATATAATAGATACTACATACTCCAGGTACTGTATACTACACGCACATCTCCACACCCACACCCCACACCCCCAGACACACATGTATATATGTGTGTGTGTGTGTGTGTGTGTGTGTATGTGTATATGTATGTGTATATGTATATGTATACACATATATATATTTATCCTGGAGCTGAAGATGTGTTCCAGGCCCTTCTCCTGGGATACTAACTCTTCCACATATGCATCTGAGGAATGAACATAATAAGCACAGTGCTTCTCTGACAGCCCACAAGCCCAAACGCCATCCGTCAGTGGCAGGAAGGGAAAGGAGTTAGTAAAGGCCAAGGTCAGCGAACCTCTTCCCATTATGAAAACACTGCTCAGCTTGTCATAATATCAGTGGGGTTAAGTACTTGGTGGGGTTGAGTACTTAGGGCAAAAATTCCAGTTTAGCGTCTTCTACTTCAAAGAAATAAAAAATAAGTGAATGTTGTGAGAAGCAGCACTGCCAAGGAGATCCTGGCTACAGTGGTGCAGGATCCTAGGGCTAGAGAGATGCCACAGCAGTCAGGAGCACCCGGGGCTCTTCCTATGGACCTAATTCACATCCCAGCAGCAGTGTCCGGTGGCTCCCAGGTGCCTATAATTCCAGCTCCAGGAAACCCAATGCCCTTTTCTGACCTCCAAGGGCACCCAGGGATACATGGCACACAGACAGACAGACAGACAGACAGACAGACAGACAGACAGACAGAAATGTCTCTTGGATTTCACCATGATGTCTAATGTTGATTAGTGACTAGAAATATTCTTTATTGATTTGGTTTGCATGGTTTTGAATGGTGTGTAACTGAATTTATGAGGCACATTGTGGTGCTTTGTTTTATGTATATACTATGTGGAGTTTCAATCAAATTTATGAACATAACAATTGTATCAACAGTTTATTTCGTCTGTGTTTAAGAACATTAAAATCCTTTATTAGCAGATACATACTGTTCATTGTTTGGTTCATTGTGGGGCCAGGCAGTCCAGTGGGTCACAGAGTAAGCTTTCCTGGCTCACAGAGCTCTTTTGTTCAAATCTTCCATTTCCTAAAACCCCTAAAGGTAATTTTTGCTTCTGTGATCTGAAAAGCAGTTTGGTGTCCCACATAGCCTATCTGTCCACACTTAGAAAATGATCCTGCTTTGTGTTGTCTTGAAAATAGATATAGTAAAATAGAAAATTTTTAATTAATTGTAGTGCTGGAATAAAACCCTGGGCCACATGTATACGTGATAACTATTCTAACTATCTGAGCTGCAACACTAGTTCTGAGTCCATTGACATATGGTCTCACTAAGTTCCTTGGGCAGGCCTTGAACCCTGAATCTCTCTGACTCAGCCTCTCAACTGAGCCCAGAGGACCTGTGGAGGAATCCGGACCATCAGAGGAAGTCCTTAGTCTGGTCCAGCATCTGGAAATGCAGTGGGGGCTGTTCCATTTCTCCAACACATCGGTTTAGATAAGGACACAGCCCATGATTTTAAAACTTTATTATAGAAAGATAGGGGAAAAGAAAAAAGATAGAAAATTAAAGAGAGAAAGAAGAGATAGAGGGGTGAGAGCTGGCCATGACCACTGGAAAGAGGGGAAAAGAATGTGGAGAGAGGGGGGACAGCAGAGAAAGAGACAAGGGGGAGCTCAGGCAAGAGAAAGGGGAGAGCTAGGAGAGGCCAAGCATCCCCTTTTATAGTGGGCTGGGCTACCTGGCTGTTGCCAGGTAACTGTGAGGCAGGCAAACCTGGCTGTAACCAGGTGACTGTGGAGGTGGAGTTCAGCCAGAACACTAGGGTGCTGGGTGCAGCCCTATGTGACTGATGGCCACAGGATTATGTCCAAAATACAACCAAAAACAAAACTGTCATAGAGTGAAACATGGTCTTACAGAAAGCAGACCAAACAGAGCCCATTTCAAAGGGAAGAAGGCTGTTTTCTCCAAAGAGCCCCTAGTACAAAGAGCCAACACATACTCAATGGAGTTAAGAAATAACAAAGAAGGGATCTGTGGTGAATAGTTTTATGTCAACATGATACAAGCTATGAAATCATTGGAGTGGAAGAATCCTCAATTAAAGAAAATTCCTCCATAAGATCAGGCTGCAGGCAAGCCTGTAGGACATTTTCCTCATTATTGATTGATGTAGAAGGGCACATCCCATGTGGGTAGCACCATCCCTGGGCTGGTGGTCCTGGGTTCTATAAGAAAGCAGGATGAGCATGCCATGAGGAGGAAGCCAGTAAGCAGAACCTCTCTGGGGCCTGAGCATCAGTCCTGCCTACAGGAGCCTGCCCTGTTTGAGTTCCTTCTCTGATTTCTTCAATGTTGGACTACACTGTGAAAGTATAAGCCAAATAAACTCTTTCCTCCTCAAATTGCTTTGTTCAGTTGCTTTGCCTCTGAGCTCTGCTCTCAGCTGCACTGCAGACAATGAGCCCTTGAGTGAGGGTGGGGCGATGGTTTAGTGCTAAGAATGGGTTGGGGGTGGGGTCAAGTGCATGTGTGGTATTGGTCCTGCTGACCTCCTAAGGCAAGATGACAGGACAAGAGTGCTTCCTAGGGTGAGAGTGCTAATGTGCTCCTGATCTTTCAGGATACACATATGTGCACACAAGCACACAAACATACTCGAGAACCTGTGTGTGTGCCTAATTCTACTCATTTTTTCCTTTCAATTTGTTTGATGGGCCTGGCAGCCAGCTGCCACCTGGTTTGGTGGACTCATCTTGTAATTTCTCTAAGTGTTTCTTGTGGTCTCAAAGGGAGTTTGGGAGATCTCTATATGGGGAGGGGTCATTGGTTACACACACACACACACACACACACACACACACACACATACACACATTCAACTCAGTTGTAACCAAGCTAGTGACCCTCATAGGACAGGGATATTAGCCAACAGCTAGCACATACTCAGGTTCTGACCTAGGAGTTTGTCCACTGTAGACAGAGGTAGACTCCACTTCTGGAAAGTGTCACGTAACTTGATTGTGTCTTGTTACCTCATTTATAATATGTGTGTAGTTTCCATCTCAAAGTTGGATGAACTCAGCAGACAAGGACTGAGTGAAGCACAGATCCTGGGATCCAGGCAGACAAGACTGGCAAACTAAATCTTGCATCCAGGTAGATATTCTGAGTAGATGCAGAGGACACTAGCCCATCTGTGTCACACAGAAGGCTGTCCTGTCCACGCAAGGACACTACAGAGCACTATAATCTATAGATGGCTAGAGCTCAGCTCCAGTTTGTGCCTGAGGGACAGGAAGGTACATCTGGAGCTGAACTGGACTCTGTGTGAACCTGAGGCAGAGGAGTAGTCTATTTGATCCTAGGACACCAAGAGAAGAGAATCCCAAGGGAAGTCCCAGCAGCTGTCCCTGCAGCTGTCAGCAAGCCAACAGGACATCCAGGGTCAGGCATGGGAGAGCTGCTAAGCCCCAGCTGACCTCAGAGGCTGTGGAGAGCAGCTGCAGTGAAGGACCAAGCTCTCATCTATCTCAGTCCTGTAGGAGACAAGACCTCCCTTTCTCTCTGTGTGGTGCACTGTCCTCAACCCTCTGCCCTTCCCTCCTCATCCACAGCTAGATAATCTCAGTCCTGTGCAGACACCCCATCACACAACTGCAGTGCCCTGCCCTGGGACAGATGGTCTGTCCTGGACCTGCACACTGCAGAAGATAGACTTCTCCAGAAGAACCTTAGAAGGCCTCTCGCAGAGAAGATTCAAGATAAATCAAGAGATAGGTGGAGGCAAGAGCTAAAGAGAGATTTGCTGGAAGTGTATGTGGAGGGAGGGTCTGGATAATTCAAACACGCTCTGCAGCCTTGTGGCCACCAAGAGTCCCTAAAAGGTCTACTCAAGAGGAAGCTGACATCTCCAGAGAACAGGAAGCAGGGATGTTCTAGACATGGGATCAAAGGCAAAGATAAATGGAGCAGGGGAGACCTGCAGCATAAATGGACTGTGGGACTGACAGGGCTTAAGTAAAACCCATGGTGTTTCTTATCTGAAGTCACAGCACCAAATAAGGGGGCTTAAAAAGAGAGGATGGGGAGGTTAAGGGACTGTGGCATGGCGGTGTGGGGGAAGGGGGTGCCCAGGCAGACCCCTGTCCAGGCACCCCTTTCCCCTGAGGGACCACACACACACAGGCATGGTATAGACTAGAGTTTATTCAGGGTAGAGGTTGGGAGCTAGTGGCAAAGAAAGGCAGAGAGAGAGAGAGAGAGAGAGAGAGAGAGAGAGAGAGAGAGAGAGAGAGAGAGAGAGAGAGAGAGAGAGAGAAGTAGAGTGGAGTGGAGGCCAGCCATGACCATGTGGAGGGGGGAGGAAAGCCCAAGAGGGAGAGTGGAGAGAGCAAAGAGGGAGAGGAGGGGCAAGTAGCCCCTCTTATAGTGGGCCAGATCTCTGGGGCGGGACATACCTGGCTATTGTCAGGAAGGTGTGGGGTGGAGCTTAGACAGAATACCAACAGGGACCATTCAGCCCACTCCATAAGCCAAATGAAAGGATTCCCGCACACACCAAGAAAGGAATACAGGGGGCTTGGCTCTGAAGAAACACCATGTGTATCAACTAAGATAAGCAAATGAACACCTTTCCATACTGGTCTGCATTCCTGCCTCACCACACTCAGAACCCCCACACCAGTGAAAGTGCAACCTGAGAATTGTATCTCTACCCATTTTCAAGTTGTTCAGGACTTTACAAAGGCGAAATTAAGTTTTCTTACAACTTCATGTGTGATCTGTAATTATCTCGAAACAAAAAGTGGCATAAGTGGGAAGGATTTTGGAATGAGGGTTCAGTGGGCCTCCTCTGTCCTTCCTTCTATGATGGAACACCAATAGCAAACAGACCCAAACTCAGGGTTCTCCTGCAAGTACACCCAGTTGTTCTGCTGACAAAAATGGCTGTTGTGCCTTCAGAGTGACATCTTTGTTGTTTCCAGATTCTGGTGATTATAAATAAAGCCGCTATGAACATGGTTTAGCAAGTATCCTTGTGGGAAGTGTAGCATCGTTTGGGTATATGCCCAAGTGTGGTTTGGCTGGGACTTGAGGTAGAACTATTCCCAATCATCTGAGGAACCACAAAAATGATTTCCATTGTGACTTTATGAGTTTGTACCCCCAACCCCCCAAAAATAGGAGGGCTACCATTGCTACACAACAAGCCTGACAACATGATTTTATTCTTTATTTTCTGTATGTTGTGAAGAAGAGGGCATTGATTGCCTGTCTAACTGTCTGCCTTCTGACCAGCCTGCCTGTCTTCTGGTCTGTCTTTCTGTCTATGAACCCTTGCATGTCTGGTGCATTCATATGCTGATGAAGGGGTCAGTTCTGCTGAAATTAAAGTTGTGGATGGCTGTCAGCTCTTTCTTGCCTTCCCCGTGGGTGGTGAGACTTCTGGCCCTGATCTACAATTCTTGGGGCATATACAGTCCTGGAAAACAATGATGGCCAACATGCCTGTAGACCTGATTTTATTATTGTTTTGTGTGTCTGTGTGTTTGGTGAGGGAAATGCCTGCCTGCCTGGTTCATTGCCAGCCTGTAACTCTATCAGAAGCCAGATGAAGGAGTCAGATCAGCTAAAATTAAATTTGTAGTTGCGTGTCAGGTGACAATTGCTTACCCTGCGTATGGAGGGACTTAAACCCATTAAACATAGATACATAATGGGCAAAGCCAGAAGGGCTATTTGTTAAGATTCTGTCAGCCATTTTAGTATTATAGAGTTATGTCTCAGGAACTCCTTAGTTACGTTAAATAAAAACAATGGGAAATACAATACATTTGTGTGCTAGTTTTCTCATTTTAACTTATAGATACTTGATTATCTCTAAGGTATACAGATAAAATAATGCTTATATCCTTGAGATACTTAAAAATAAACAAACTACCACCACTAACAACAACAACAACAAAAACAATTAAAAAAACCTGTGAGTAACAACTACAACAACAACAAATATTCAAATTGCAAATTTCTTGTGCCCTTGATCCATGGCTTCTTTCATTACTTTTCGCATGCAAGGAAGGGGTCAGAATCCCTAACATTTGAATCTAAAGCTTCAGTCAAATAGCTGCTGATGTAGTAAATAGTTCGGGTCCTTGATTCTGGAAGCTTCTGTGGTTTCCATGCTGCAACTTTCCCTAATCTCTCCTCCATAGACAGATGAATGAGACATGCATTGAGGGCTGTTGAAACTGGTTCATGTCCCCTCTCTCACATGTATGTTTCTATTACCTATTTACTACCCACTGCATGTTTGTGTTTGAAAGAGATTTACTTATTTATTTTTTTAGTATGTACTAGGCCACAATTCCTGCAAAAACAAACAAACAAACAAACAAACAAACAAAAAACAACCAATCAGACTACTGAAATCAATACAGTATTGCACTTATCCAATGTGCTATCGAATCTCTGGGTTCTAACTCTGTCTTACCTACAGAAGGATTTCCAGAATAACTATAAATATTTATATTTATCTATTTATTTAATCACTCTTTATTGTCTGTCTATAGTTCTTTCTGCCTCTGTCTTTCAAGGCTACACAGTGAAACTCCATCTCAAATAAACCAAAACTAGCTAAGTCTGCCTGGTATGTAGAAGGACTCAAGGACAATTAATTATGTTTGTCTCTTATTATGCATTTTAATGAAAAAAATCAATAAGACTTAAAATTTGAAAGGGCGATATAAACCCCATTCATCTACATTTAAGGACCTCATTTACCTCCATTTAAGGATCAGGTTTGATTTTTTAAAAGTTATAAGACACAAGCTACAGGCATTGACCATAAGTTCCAGATACTACGTCATAAAACAGGAGCTCAAAGAACAGACCATAAAATCCAGAACAGATCATAAAATCCCCAAGAACAGCTTGAGAACAATCACAAAGATTGGGAAATACCATATCACAGAAAAAACCATCTGGGCTGGGCAGCCCTATTTCATCACATGGTTGAATGTTCATGACACAGGAATACAGAACAGGAAGCACCTATTAGACTCTAGCACCCATCAATGAAATTGCAGATTACCTAATGCTTCTAGAAAGTTCCCTTGGTTACTTATAAGAAGGCATGCATACCTTTTTCGGGGTCCCCATTTTAGAGAATGGTTGACTCCTGCATGCTGTTGGATTCTGCAGAATAAACACTCTATGTTTCTGCATGCTACCTGAGGCTCTGGTCTTCCGTCATCGATTTTTGTACAAATACAAATGATTGATTCATGTATCTTGGGATTTTATGAGACTTCTGGTTGCTTTTAGGTGCTTCCTCACAATTCTGCACATTCAAACTGGGTTTAATTGGGTTCTGGTTCTCTAGAGATTACTAAACAGAGGAAAAAAAATATGACCTACCAAATTAAGTCACAGGGCTGCTTCCATCTTCGGGAGGTCATTAGCCAAGATGGAAAGATGGATACCATCCACATGGCAACATACATCTTGGTGAGGTCAATCAAATGACAGAACAAGAAATTAGAAACAAATAAACAATCTAACACAAAAACTTCCATGGGTTGAAGAAAGAACAAGAAATTGGGAGTAGATATAAATGCTTTTAATCTCAGTCTCAGAGAGGCAGCAAAAGACGAACTGAGTTTCTTCCTTGACAGGGATTTCTCCACACCGACAAATCCTATGTCAAATACACCCTGTCCCACCCCCTCAAAATTATCCATTTTACCTTTCCAGACTTATGTCTGAGGAGACTCCTACTTATGTTACACAAAAACAAAACAGTATGTGGTAGAAATTGTTAATCCCAACCCATGAGTTCTTACCCCACCTTAATTATTTAGATTTTGGATAAAAGACAAACATTTTTTATTTGTATGCCTTAAATGACACAAGAAGAAGCAGGCAGATATCTACCCTCCATCTTATTAGAATTTACCTTTTTATCAATAACCTCAAGTGATTACTGATTATGTTTCATTTGTGCTGATATTAGCATTAATTGGCCAGTGAAGATTACAGCTTTTGGAGATGGCTCAGATGGAAGGTACCTATCTGATGCTCTTTCTATGGATGCTTGAGTTCAATTCCAAGGGAGCCACATAGAGGGTCCTCCTAGTTTCTGGTGCCCTCTTCTGGCATGTAGGCATATATGCAGATTGCCATGCATATACATCAAAAATGAATGAATAAATAAATAAATAAATAAATAAACAAACAAGAACAAATATTCTAGCGTTTGTCTTGCTATGGTGGTGCAAGTGGCTCTGTAGGTTTGAGGCTAGCTAAGTCAACAGAGTAAGTCCCAAGGCTGCCGTTGTTACCCAAAGAGAAATGCTATCCCCAGACAAAATAAAACAAGGCAATAGAAGATTATGGTTTTTATTTTACAGTTATATCTTCCCTCTAGTGTCATTGTTTCTTGAACTTAGATGAAGTCCTGTTTAACTTCTTTCTTTCTTCCTTCCTTTCTTTTCTTTTTTTCTTTCTTTCCTTTTTTCTTTTTTTCGGTGGCAATTGGAGCTATACTTTTCCCCAGAGACTGATTTTATTCTGTGGCAAGGGTTGTATAATGTTGTGTTTTCCACATATTGTCTTCCAGCTTTGGATGTCTCCTCCCTACACCATCAGGTTGTGTGTAAGACAGGGGTGTAGTTATCTGGCCTAAACACTGTGACCTCTGCACTTCTCACTGTAGTTCTTGGATTTCCTGTGGACATGTGTACTTTGAAGTCCTCACACAGTTCACTCTGTTCCTGAGTTCCATTTGAACCTCTTCCCCAAGGCCAGAAGGGAGGTTGATCCATTTCAATGCATGCCCTCTCTGTCCATTGCAGGAATGCCCCATGCTTGAGAACCCCCCAGTGCTCCTGGAGCATTCCAGGCTTTGACCCTCAAGGTACTCACTTCTGAGTTGATGGTGGTGCTTTCTGTTTCTTGGTGTGTCATCTGTGCTCCATTTTGTAGTAAGAGGCCTGAGGGGGCCAAAAGAAAGTATGGTAAAAGGGGCTCTGGCATTCCCTGTTGTCTGAAAAGGGAGTCCTTTTTTGGATGAGTGTCTGCCCCAAGCTGCTGCATTCCTCTGTAGGGCCATGTAGAGAGGGGCTGAATGGTAAAGGCTAGTTTCTTTTTGTCAATGACCTTTTGCTACACTGTGTGGGGGGCCAGTATCTGTCCCTCTCCGGTCTTGAACACTCAGGATACCCTGGAGGACAGGCTTAGTGCGGATGCTCCACACTTACCGTGGAGGTCTTATGTGCTGCATTTCACTCATGGAGCTAGTTTATGGTTGTTGTGGTCTGGAGCTCATTGGGTACTCTGAGGGTACATTCCACCCTCAATGAGAAAAAGTTGCATTCTTTAGGTATCTGAGAACCTTCCGATGCTAAGGGAGCATTTCAGGCTTTGACCATCAAGGTGCTCACTTCTGAGTTGATGCAGCCTGCTATGCTCTGAAGGGGATTATATGGATGCACAGTCCCACCCCAAGGCATGCTCTAAACATCTGCAGTAGTTTTGGCCATGGGAATCCCCACTCCACTCCTGTCTTCAGTGGGGTGAGCATTTGCTTTTTAGTTTATTGTGGCCCATGCCTCCTCCCTCAAGATTTGAGGATGTATCTCACAGGTAGAGCTGTTGTCCTTTCTTTTCACATCCCTCAAGCTTTTCACACAGAACCAATGAAATGTGCTCTAGGAGTGTTTGCCATCCCACAGCCTTGGTCAAACTGGGTACACCTGGAAGGAGAGCAGGGAACAGGGGGTGCTGAAAGTGAACGGTCTAGAAAGAGAATCGTGAAGCTCCGACAATGTTCTGATCAAGGCCCAATGTTTAATGGATAACTCTGAATTTAAAGGGGAGAAACCCATCCCCCAATATGCCAGAATCTGGTCAGGAAAACAGGCTCAGCTGCTCAGTGGGTAGCTGGCTCCTTGCAGGAAGCTGCAGATCTGGAAGAACAATAGACTTCTCCTAGTTCTGAAGGCTCCACCCTAGGTAGGCAACTGTGGCAAAACAAGGTCTGAATTATCCTGCTCAAGGCTGGAGGAAAGGCTCAATTCCTCCCTATTTATTTATTAAAAATTAGCTGGACTGGGGCACTGGATTGACTTATCCTCTATGGTCCTTCCTGGGAATTATGGTGGTTGGTTGCTGCATCTGGCTTACCACTGTGTCTATACTCTCTCTTACCCATCCCAGAGGACACTAGCAGATTACTTGTGTTATTTAAGCAAACACAGCCATATTAGTGTTTATTAATAAACAAATAAGGCATTTCAGTTCATGCCTCTGTCTTAGGTTGATAAGAGTCATAGATCATCAGTGGCCTGTTTTTGACTGCTGGGTACAATTTGAGCATCCAGAGGACTGCAAGCATGGCACACACATGAACTGGATGGGAAGGGCATGTACCACAATGGATCAGTCAACCACACTTCCAGGCTTGGGGAAGAGGTTTAAATGGAACACAGGATCTAAGTGAACTGCATGAGGATAACAGAGAACGTGATGTCCACAGGGACCCCATGAACCACCTTAAGATATATAGAGGATCACAGTCTTTGGGCTGAATAGCCACACCCCATCCTTCTACACACCATTAACATTGACAGGGAGGAGAGGCAGGGGCCTGCTGGCAGAAAGAGGAGTGTGGCCACCACTTGCAATGAATGACTATTCCCCATGAGTGTCCATTTCTCAAATGGCATGGTGTAGGTCCCAGCCAGAAGAGAGTACAAGAACACCACATCAGTCCACAGAAACGGAGAGTGGCAGATGCTATAGGGAACAACAAGCTGGATCTTCTGTGGACAAAATGAGCAAGCTGGGACTCAAAAGTGAACAATTCAAGCAACCAAACCAAGAACAACAGAAAAAGCAGGACAAAGAGCCTCCTCCCCCCACCAAAAAAAGAGCAAAAAATTTTGAGAACTGCACTTCTCCACACAGCAAATGATGGAGGCTCAGAAACAAAAAGGCATCAAATAACAACAACAACAAAAACTTGCTGGCTTAACCCCAGACAGCAATGCCGTGAAAAGGGCAAAGTAGTGCACTTAGGATTTACATGGCAGACAAACAGAGACACACAAATCGAGGACCTGTGGAAATTTGGGAACTCAGTGAAAGAAACACCAAGTGGACCTGTCATGGAGGAGAAACAGGAATCTTCAGCACACACAAGTGCTCTCCTTGCCCTTAGCTCCACCATTCACTCAGTCCAGGTGACAAGGAACATGGAGAAAGAGGGAACGCCTGGCATGCAGATATTAACATACTGTTCTTTGGTTGGTGACATTAAAGAACAGGACACTTCAATGCTGTTGGCTTTTCTGGCCACCTGTTTTTCTGCCCTATGGCTCACGGCTCACAGTTCCTGAAGCTCCATTTGCTATGATTCCTGTTTCCTGTGTTTACTTACTTGGATGAGTGAATTCTCTGGTGTGGCTTGTGACAATCAGGCACTGTGCATTATTTGTGTGTATTCTGATCATTTTAAATTTCTTATTCTGTGAATTTATTGTACATTGACCTCTCCAACATCAAATCCAACATTATTGTTGTTGTTGTTGTTGTTGTTGTTACTTCGGGTTAGAGGGGTCCCACAGGACAAAAACAAACTAGTAAGACTCCAAGCTTCAGAGACACCAACAGGATGGGCCACTTCTCTTGGAAACTGGGATCATAGCATCCTTTCATATTCAGAAATTCAGATCCCCAGCCACAGGAACTGAGTGGCTCCTGAAGTAAAACAAAAACAAAAAGGTTCTGAAGCTCTAGTGAGCCCAAACCGGGCAACATTGCCTTGGAATCCTGGGCCACGGCATCCTCTGGACCTCAGTGATCCAGAGCTCCAACCTAGGGGCTCATGTAAAAAAAAAATGACCTGAAGCTCCATTGAGTCCAGACTGGGCCACATCCGCTGGGAGGATGGGACCACAGCATCCTTTAGGCTCTGAAATCCAGAGCTCCAAGAAGTGAAGGAAGGCTGGTGTCAAAAACCTCCAGTTTCTTCCCAGTTCTGTCTTTGTCAACTTGTTTGGGGATGGGAGTGGGGTTTAAAGGTCTTCCCTCCCTGCCTCAGAAATCCAGTGGGGAAGTGGTTAAAGGCAGGGTTAACATCTGTGTTTTGTTGTTGCTTAATAGGGGAAAGTAGCAAGGATATTGACTCATTTTCTCATAAAACTCAGCTCAAATATCACATAACTATTATTTTCATTAGTATGGATTCTTGAAAGAAATGAACTAATGTGATTGATGATTAGATGAGGTGCATAGAAAAGGCAGAACTAATTATAGAAATTGACTCATACAGTCAATAATAATAATAATAACAATAATTCCTATGCCATGTCACATCTCTCCTAAGCTGGTTTTTTTTCCAGAAAAAAAAAGATTTTTACCTTATATAATTACAACAAAACATTTTGTAAATGATATAAAATCAAATTTCAGAGAGACAGGGACAAAACATATTAACCAAATATCCAAAACAAAAAACTAAAAGCTATCTGTCCATATTTAGAAAATTCTGATATTAGTAGCAGTAAGAGAAGCAATGTATATCATTTAAACAACATTCACTGATCTTTGCAGCCATGCAGACTGTCATTGTTTATACATTAACAGTGACCTCTGACAGCTAAATTTGCAAACTAATCTGGACTGTCTCCAACTCGCCAGTAACGCATTAACAACCCCCTTAAAATTAGAGTACAGATAGAATAGATTTTTTAAAGGTTTATTTATTGATTTTATGTTTGTGAGCTTCATTCAAACTAACAGCAGAGGGCAACAGATCCCATTACAGTCTCACTATGTTGCTCAGGCTGGTCTGTAAACTCCTGGGCTTAATACCTCAGCATATTCCAAGGAGCTAGGACTGCAGGTGCCCACCATCTGCCTGGCTCCAAACAGCCCTTTGAATATCCTGCTTTGTAATCTGTAGTAGCCTAAATAACTCTTGTCTCTTTTTTGTTCAAACTTAAAATCGTTTTTGTTGTACATGATTACAATAATTTAACCTAATAAAGACTACTGACATCCTTGGTTTGAAGCGCAGTATTCTTTTTCAGTAGAGTATTCAAAAATCAATGTTTCTGTTGTGATATTTTGGCAGTCTCTGAAATCAAGGCTAGTGCTTTCCCCACACTAAGAAAGTGTGTCTTTAAATGAATTACTAGTAATAGTGAAATAACCAGTTTCTAGAGCTTAATGTATAAAACATAAGTGTTGTAAGCATCTTCCAAAATGTAATTCCTTCAACACTGAAATCACATATTTTTTATTACTCTATTATAAACTCCCATTTTACAAATAAGGAAAAGGTTGCATAGAAATATTAAATAATTTTCTTTAGTTCACATAACCAGAAAACAAAGGAGCTGAAATTCGTACCTAAACTATTTATCCCTAGAACTTGGGCTTTTAACTATTAAGCCATACTCCTAATTTCTAGATAGAGGTCCTTGACTCAAGTATCACAGTGTCTTTCTGGAAGCTTCAGGAGAGAGGCAGTGACCTCTCTCTGTTATTACTATCTCTGTTCTTTAGTGGGGGGCTAATATCCTTTTAGTTCCTCGAGATATCCCAGAGAATTCATGTTGCCTATTATTTTACCCTGAGCCATCTTTGACCTTTGACCTAAACAGAACCTTCAGCTTCTTCACACTCAGGATAGATGTCTTCATTCCTGCTAGAATTCATTTTGTTATCAACACAGTTGCATGTCTATCTGGGACACTTGCCCAACAGTAGATTAGGAGCAATCAGTTGTTCATCAAGAAGTGATCGTTTGCTCATGAAGCACTATTTTGTCCACCCAGTTTTTAGAAAAGTTGAGATATACTGAAAGATCATTGGATGAATTAATGCAAGGGCTTCAGGAAGAGAGGGAGAGGAAGCAGGTAACACCCAAGAGTAGGATGCTGGCCTGACCTCTGTAAAGGAGAGAAGGCAAGAAAAAGAACCAGTCTCTAACATAGGGTACGACAGACTCAGTCAATCAGTGCCGGGTGTCCAGTCAAAGGCATGGGTGAAGGGAGTTTCCTGTCTCATATAAATAGGCCTGTGCTGCTCCATCTGGCACTGATGAGAAGAAGAGTTCACAAGTGCAGCCTCCGTGTGAGGTTAGGGAGGAGGAGATGCAGAAGCCTGGCTGCCCAGATTGACAATCAGATCTGCTGCCCAGATTGGATATCAGAGGCACGATTTGTGTTTTTGTTGGTTTGTGGGGTTTTTTTTCCTTTTCTTATTTTGTTTTATTTTTCAAGTACAGGGTCTCATTGTATATCCCTGGCCAGTCTGGGACTCACTATATGTGGCAGGCTAGTCTCCAGTTCGAGATCTGCCTGTGTCTTCTGGGATTAAAGGCTTGTGCCACTATGCCAGCTCAGAGACCTATTTTCCTGGCCACCATATTGAGGTCTCAGAGGTGAACAGGACATGTAAAGTTTAAACTTTCCAATGTGGCTGTGTCTTTTAACCACCAAGGATGGAAACTCCTTTCCCACTACCAATACCCAAGCCCATTTGAAAGTTATTGATTCCTTGATCAGTCTTTTTCTCCTTTCTTTTTTTCTGCCTTAAATCTGACAGTTGATCTTGCATGTCTTCAGACCCCAGGTGTGTCCCTGCCTGCCATGCTAAACTCTGTACTGCCTAAACTCAGTAACTCCTGCACTCAGGAGCTGGAAATAAGCAGAAGTGGTGGTAAGGTCAGGTTAGGGTGGTGGAGAAGCTACTTTCATGATGTTCCACAAGATGACCATTTTCATCTTTCTGATGAAATTTCATACTTGAGTTTTTAATGATTTAATTTTATCAATTTTATCTGCTAGCCAAGTTGACTCTCCTTTCCTTTATTTTTGGTGAGAAGATACAAATGTAAAATGATGGTGATGATGATGTAGTTCTGGCTTACCTGGAACTGTCAGGAGATCACAGTTGTGTTGTTCCCCATAGAGAGATCAGTCCTTTCTTGAAAGAAAGTGTGAAAGAGATGGAGGGGGGGGGTTTAAACAGGGAGACAGAGAGATAGAGAGACAGAGAGACATAGAGAGAGAGACAGAGAGAAAGAGAGACAGAGAAAGAGAGACAGAGAGAGAAAGATGGACAGAAGGAGGGAGGTAGGAAAGCAAAGAAGGAAGGAGGTAAGAAAGAAAGAAAAGGAGCCTTAGATTTCTGGTGGTGCAAACTGCCAGGGGTCTGCCTCCACTCAGGAACTGAGCACATAGGCTGCTTTTGTCTGCCAGCCCGCCGGGCTCGGGGCCCGTGTCCTGCCCAGGAAGCTGTGGAAGGAGAGAAGCCCCACTGCCATATTTGCTGTCTGCAGGGACACAAAAGGATCACTAGGTACTGTAACACCCTGAGCTTTAGATTTCTGGTGGTGCAAACCACCAGGGGTCTGCCTCCACTCAGGAACTGAGCACATAGGCGGTTCATCTGCAAGCCAGTCCATCGTAGGACCTGGGTCCTATGTGAGAATCAACAGAGGGAGTGACCCCCACCACAACTTCTTCCCTCCATAATAGAGCAGACAGAGAACACCTGGTTGACCTTGACAACCTAAGTATAGCATTGCTTGAGCCAAGATTGAGAAGGGCTCCAAAGGCACAAAAGAGGAAGCCAGCATATCAGTAATCTGTGCCAGAAGAAACCCAGTCACCCAGTGTTGCAGAAATAACCTTAAAGATCCACAGTAGGTTGAAGCTCCAGCCAGTGACAATAAGACCATCTAACTCCTGGGAGACCAGATGGCTAAAGGCAAACGTAGGAACATTACTAACAGAAACCAAGGCATTATGGCAGCATCTGAACCCAATTCTCCAACATTAGCAAGTCCTGGATACCCCAACACATCAGAAAAACAAGATTTGGATTTAAAATCACTAGTCATGATGCTAGTGCAGGAACACATGAAGAACATACTTAAAGAAATTCAGGAGAAAATGGATCAAAAATTAGAAGCCCTTACAAGGGAAACACAAAAATCACTGAAAGAAATTCAGGAGAATACAAAAGCCAATACGGAAGAAACGCAAAAATCACTTAAAGAAATACAGGAGAACCTTGATCAACAGTCAGAAGTCATGAAAGAGGAAACACAAAAATCGCTTAAAGAATTAGAGGAAAACACAAACAAGCAAATGACAGAACTGAGCAAAAATTTTCAGGATCTAAAAACAGAAGTAGAAACAACTAAGAAAGCACAAAGGGAGACAACTTTGGAGATAGAAAACCTTGGGAAGAAATCAGGGACCATAGATGCAAATATCAACAACAGAATACAAGAGATAGAAGAAAGAATCTCAGATGCCGAAGATACCATAGAAATCATGGACTCAACAGTTAAAGAAAATGCAAAATGCAAAAAGCTTGTAACCCAAAATATCCAGGAAATCCAGGACACAATGAGAAAGCCAAATAAAGGATCATAGGTATTGATGAGTGTGAAGATCTACAATTTAAAGGGCCAGCAAATATCTTCAACAATATTATGGAAGAAAACTTCTCTAACCTAAAGAGAGAGATGCCCATGAATATACAAGAAGCCTACAGAACTCCAAACAGACTGGACCAGAACAGAAATAACTCCCGTCACATAATAATCAAAACTCCAAATGTACTAAAGAAAGAAAGAATACTTAGGGCAGTAAGAGAAAAAGGGCAAGTAACATATAAAGGAAGACCTATCAGAATTACACCAGATTTCTCACCAGAGACCATGAAAGCTAGAAGATCCTGGGCAGATCTCATGCAGACTCTAAGAGAAGAAAAATGCCAGCCAAGATTACAATACCCAGCGAAACTCTCAATCACTGTAGATGGAGAAACCATGACAAAACCACTACTGGGCATATATCCAGAGGATTCTTCAGCATGCAATAAGGACACATGCTCCACTATGTTCATAGCAGCCCTATTTGTAGTAGCCAGAAGCTGGAAAGAACCTAGATGTCCTTCAACGGAGGAATGGATACAAAAAATGTGGTATATTTACACAATGGAGTACTATTCAGCCATTAGAAACAATGAATTCATGAAATTCTTAGACAAATGGATGGAGCTGGAGAACATCATACTAAGTGAGGTAACCCAGTCTCAAAAGATCAATCATGGTATGCACTCACTGATAAGTGGATATTAGCCTAGAAACTTTGAATACCCAGGACATAATCCACAAATTAAATGATGTCCAAAAAGAATGGAGGAGTGAGCCTTGGTTCTGGAAAGACTCAGTGCAAGAGTATAGGGGAATTCCAGAACAGGGAAGTGGGAAGGGGTAGATGGAAGAATAGGGCTTATGGGACTTGCAGGGAGTGGGGACCCAGAAAAGGGGAAATCATTTGCAATGTAAATAAATAAATGAAAAAAAAGAAAAAGAAAGAAAGAACAAAAGAAAGAATAAAAGAATGAAAGAGAGAAAGAAGGAAGGAAAGGGAGAAAGAAAGGGCAAATAAATAAAATAAATAGAAACATAATTATAATTGAATTGGAACAAGCCAACACACACATACACACAGACACAGACACACACATACACACACAGGGACAAGGGAGAGCAGGGAATGGGATATGGCATATCTGCCTCCTTTTCTTTTTGTATTGGTTTTTTTTTTTTTTTTGGAATTTTTTTGCACTTTTTATTGAATATATTCCTCATTTACATTTCAAATGTTATATCCTTTCCCAGTTTCCTCCCCTCCCCGAAATACCCCAACCCATCCTCCCAGCCCCTGCCTCCAAGAATATGTCCCCCACCCAACACACTACCACCTACCCTCCCCCCTCGATTTTCCCATGCTGGGGCATCTATTGGGCATTTATAGGACCAGAGACCTGTCCTCCTACTGAAGCCCAACAAGGCATTCCTCTGCCACTCTTTTGGCTGGAACCATGTGTAACCTGTGGTTGATGGCTCAGTCCCTGGGAACCCTGGGGCATCTGGTCAGCCAAAATCATTATTCTTCCCAGACTAATTCTTAACCACTCAGCACTCCCAGAGCTCCCAGGGACAAAACCATCAACCAATGAGTACACATGAAGTTACCCATGACTCCAGAAGCATAGGCAGCAGAGGATGGCCTTGTTGGACATCAAAGGGAGGACAGGCCCATAAATGTTCTGTGCTGCAGTGTAGCGGAATACCAGGACCAGGAAGCAGGAGGCGTTTGATTGGGGAACAGGGAGAGCTGATATAGCTCATGGGATTTTCACGGGGGTGGGGGGCAGGAAAGAAGATAATATTTGAAATATAAATAAAGAATATATCTAGTTAACATCTACAACAAAAGAGAATAAGCAGAATCTGCCTCCTTTTCAAGTTGTTATTCGTTCCCAAATTCAACTAGAAGGATGGCACCATAAATAATTCATTTTTTTAAATGTGTTTGAAACTTTTCTCAAAATGAGTTGAGAAATGTAAAGGGGAGTGTCTGCCAAACCCCAAACACAGTAGAGGAAAAGAAAGTTACAATCAGTAAGTAATGAAGTAAGTATAAACTTAAAAAAAAAAAGAAAAGAATATTTTAGTTTTGTACAAAATGCCTAATTAAAGTGTAGCCTCTCATAGTAAGGAATACATGTTGCACAGAATAACAGATTACTAGACACAACCAATGCATCATTAAATAAAGATTGATGTCTCTCATTCCTTTTCCTGCCACTTGTGAGTTCTATGTTGCTTTGGCACAGCAAGTTTTGATGTATTCCTCCAATGTCTTTCTTCACAAGGGTTTCCATATAGTTGAAAAAATAAGATACTCCTTGTACAGGTCTCCACCTAACAGAACAAGTACTCAGTGGATAAGTTATCAGACCAATGTTCATGTTAAATTTTAAAAGGTTTATGATAGTAAAAAAACAGTAAATAATGTTGAAAGAGAAGATCTGAGGAATATTATAGCAGCATTTATACTGATGATTTAATACACTGTATACATGTATGAAATTCAAAATAAGGAAGAATGTGATATTAAAAACTAATTGTAACTTTGAACATAAATGATATGCTAATGGGAAACTTAGTAAGAAATTAAAAAATTAAACATCATTAAAAATTCTAGACTTCTTTTCATACCTGTGAACACCCTGGCCTTTCCTATATTGTCCTATATGTCAGTTTCCTTCAGAAATTTCTTTTTCGTATGTTTGTCCCTTCCCCAAACTGTCTTGAATGGTGAAAACTTAGAAATGAGTAGGTGGAGTATATTAGCATTTGAAAGTGTAGTTGCATGAATCTCCACAACTCAAGCCAAAGACCTCTGCTTTCATGATCCTGATGTTCAGCTGAGCTGTCAAAACTATTATAATAAGCTAGATAACTCTCAATGCAGAAAAACAATCACATGTACAAACAAGCAAACACTCCAGCATTCAAAGATTAGTCATGAAGTTGATCTTGTCCAGACACCGGTGACAGTTCTGTGTGTCTTTCCTGTGGCTCCTATGAGAATATCAACATTGATTCTGGAAAGTAAACATTCTTGTACATTTTAAAGTCTCCACCTAGATTCCTGCACCTCTCCAAACCTCTCCATCTCCTGTGCTATGCTAACAATTGCTTTCTATATACATACCTTTACAGTGGAGCCTGGAATTGAGAGCAAATCAATGGATATGAAATTATCGCTTTCCTTCTAGGCACTATATAACAAACTGAAGACTGCAGTTGGTAAACCAACCACTGAAGTCTGAGGATTCATTAGCAGTCAGGGTGACAGGCCATTGTGAAGTCAAGATTCAAGAGCTTATGCTATAACTGACAAAGTGACAAGTGCATTTCATCCTCTTCAGTCTTTTGGTTTTAAAATCATGTAGTTTAATAATTGTTGAACCATAGGCATTTTTATTAAATAACAGATTCTCAGAAAAGTATATGTTAATAGCTAAATAGATAGATGAAATGAGAGACAGATAGATATCAGTAATAATATCTATCCAAGAAGAGAAGTAATTTTCTACAAAACATTTTGAAATTCATACTCATTCTCAAATATTCTCAATACATGATTCTTTTTTAACCTATCAAAGGTATATGTGAAAATTCAGCTTCATTAACCCTATGAACCGTAGAGACCAACATGCAAAAATCACAGGACACTTTAAAAATAAATATGCTTTACTGAACAGAGTCAGAAAGCTTCATCTACAGGAAAGTCAGTCAGTATTGTAGATTAGTATATTATACTTCTCATCACAATGATACTTAGTTCAGAATCATAGTCAAGGATAAAATACATTCCTTAAATGAATTCATTCTATCCTCTACATCTTCACCATAAAAACAGAAAAAATAAGTATAAAATATGATTCTATTTTATTTTCTTGCTATTAAAGTTTGAGGTTTAATAATTAGGTCTTTTTATTCCTTTTTTTCTGATGAATATTTTCTTCCTCCTGCTTTTTATTAAGTAGATTCTTTTCTAATACAACATATTCTGATAGTTTTCCCTCCCTCTACTCCTCAGCTCCTCCCCACCCGACACGCCCACATGCACGCACGCCCCCCCCCCACACACATGCACACCTTCTCTCACATCTGGGCTCAGTCCATTTCTTTATCTCAGTAGAAAAGAACAGGTTTATTGCTTCTCGGCCTTTTGGCTAAGATCAAGTGTAGAAAAGAACAGGCTTCTTAGAGTCTACAGACTAAAATTTTTTTTCAGAGAAACCAATGAAAGACCCAAAACTGTTCAATTGTGAGGTAAAGAAAATAAACTTAAGTCCAATCAAAGGTTCTTGACCTCACAGTGGTATGAACTCGCTGATAAGCGGCTATTAGCCTAGAAGATCAGAATACCCAAGAAACGATTCACATATCAAATGATGCCCAAGAAGAAGGAAGGAGAGGCCCCTAGTCCTAGAAAGGCTCAGTGCAGCAGTTTAGGGGAATACCAGGAAAGGGGAGCAGGAAGGGGTTCATGAGGTAACAAGGGGCGGGAAGAGGGCTTATGGGACTTTTTGAGAGGGGAGATCCAGGAAAGGGGAAATAATTTGAAATGTAAACAAAAAATATATCAAAAAATTAATTAAATTACACTTACAAAAAAAACTTCTTGAATACTACTGACATGTAAGTACACTTACTGCATCTATTCTGATATGTGGCTGTACGGGTTATTGTCACACTTCATAGGTGTTAGAAGCAGAATACTCCTGTCAACTGCTTCCCTAACACGTCAACATGTCTAATATTTTATGTACCATAGAAACTCATTTTCAACGTAGACGTTGCTAAGTCATAAACCGCTAGAATCAGTTGAATTTAGACATATACATATTGCTGTAAGATTTCTTTGGCAAAAGGCACTCAACCTCCCATGGCTGGGGCTAGAAATTTAAGTCAGATTTATGGAAGTAGTGAGGCTGTAGACTTGAAAATTTATCACACTAATTTACTAGATCAGCTCAATTCCTTCTGTAGCATTCTAAATAATTTATACATTTATTTATGTATTTTTTAAAACTTAATATTTTATCCCCCCATCTCATCCACTCTCAGAACTTTCCACATCCCATATCTCCTCCCCACCCTGCTGTCTCCACATGGATGTCCTCATCCTCCAGCCCACCTGACCTCTAAACTCCCTGGGCCCTAGAGTCTCTTGAGGGTTAGGTGCATCATCTCTGAATGAATACAGACCTGGAGGTTTCTTTTGTAAGTGTGTTGGGGGCCTCATGTCAGCTGGTGTATGCTGCCTATTTTGTGGTTCAGTGTTTGAGAGATCTGAGAGGTCCAGATTGAGAGTGCTGGTCGTCCTACTGGGTCTCCTTCCTTAGCTGCTTTCATCCTTCCCTAATTCAACAACAGGAGTCAGGTGCTTCTGTCCATTAGTTGGGTGCAAATGTCTGTATCTGACTCTTTCAGCTGCTTGTTGGATCATTCAGAGGGCAGTCAAGATAGGTCCCTTATTGTGAACTCTCCATAGCCTCAGTAATAGTGTCAGACCTTAGAGCCTCCGCTTGAGCTAGACCTCACTTTGGGCCTATCTCTGGCTCTTTTCCTCAGGCTCCTTTCCATTTCTATCTCTGCAGTTGTTTCAGAGAGGAACAATTACAGATCAGAGTTGTGACTGTGGGATGCCCCTCCCTCATTTGATGCCCTATCTTTCTTCCTGCTGGGGGTGGGCTATGTTCCCTCTCCCCACTGTCAGGCATCTAAGGTTGCTCCCTTTAGTGCCTGATAGTTGCTCACCTCCCAGGACTCTGGTACATTCTGGAGGGTCCTTCCCCTAACCTTCTACTTTCCAAGGTTGCTTGTTTACATTCTTTGTGCTGGCCCTCAGGGCTTCAGTCCTTTTCCTTCTCCCCATCCTAGATCAGGTTCCCCTCTCCCATGACTCCCCTGACCACTGTCCACTTTCCTTCCCAGGTCCCACCCTTCTTCCCCACTTGTGATTGCTTTCTTCTCCCTCCCAAGTGGGACTGAGTTGTCCTCACTTGTGCACTTCAGCTTGTTGACCTTTTTTGAGGTCTGTGGACTGTATGTTGGGTATTATGCATTTTTTGGCTAATATCCGCTTATTAGTGAGAATATTAGTGTGTCCTTTTGTGTCCGAATACCTTACTCAGGATATTTTCTAATTCCTTCCATTTGCTTGAAAAATTCAGGATGTCCTCATGCTTAACAGCTGAGTAGTATTCCATTGTGTAAATGAACATTTTCTGTATCGATTTGTTGTGGGACATCTGGGTTGTTTCCAGCTTCTAGGTATCTAAGATACCTAGCAGCACAAGGTTGCTATGAACGTAGTGGAACACGTGCCTCTGTGGCATGGTGGGCATCATTTGGGTATATTCTCAAGAGTGGTATTGCTAGGTCATCAGGTAGATCTATTTCCATTTTTCAAAATAAACATCAGAATGATTTCCAGAATGGTTGTAACAGGTTGCAACTCCACCAGCAATGGCGGAGTGTTCCTCTTTCTACATATCCTCAACAACACTGGTTGTCATCTGAGGTTTTTGAATGTAGTCAATCTGATTGGTGTAAAGTGGGATCCTGGGGTCATTTTGTTGTTGTTTTGTTGGTTTTTGTTTTCTCTCAATATCTATTTTTCTATTGAGTATCTTCATTTACGTTGCCAATGGTAAAACCTTTCCCAATTTCCCCCCTCCTGAAAGCCCCCCTCCCCAAAGATTCCCTACCCCTCCTCCCATCACTTGCCTCCATGTGTATGTCCCTCTACCTGACACATTCCCACCTCACCCCCACCCCCCACCCCCATCTGTTTCCTTTTGTTGGGGCCTCTATTGAGCCTTTACCTGACCAAAGACCACTCCTCCCACTGATCCTGATGGTTCAGTCCCTGGGAGTCTTGGGGTGTCTGAGTGTCTGAAGTCATTCTTATTCCCATGGGGCTGTAACCCCTTCAGGTACTCCGGACTACCCTCCAGATCCTCCCACTGGTGACCCCAAGCCCAGTCCAATAGTTGGTTGCTAGTTTCTGCCTCTGTATTTATAGAGCTCTGTCAGGGCCCATCTGGAGACAGCCATGGCATGCTCCTTTTGGTACATGCTTCTTGTTGTAGTGTCGGGGTTTGGTGACTGTTTGTAGGATGAATCCCCAGGTAAGGCAGTCTCTGGGTGGCCTTTACTTCAGACTCTGCTCATTTCTCTGATCACTAAAACCTTTGACCATTCCTATGTTTTTTGAAGCCATGATTCACCTTTAATCTTATCATGTGTGATGATTAATGCTGATCATTAATGGAATTCTATTTAGAATTCTCTCTGAAAAAAGATTCTGGACATGACACTGAGGGTGTATTTATGGTCCTTAGATTCTGTCTATGCTTAAGTAACTGGTGGCCAAACCAATAGTATAACTAGGTTCTACTATTCCTTTCATGGTTCCTGGGATGTTTAAAAAGAAAAACTTACTGAATATTAACATTTATTGTCCTCTGCTTCTGAATTATGTGAACGACTTCACTAGCTACAACCTCCTGACATTAGAACTGCTGTATGTTGATATCTTGAGCCCTCAAAAAAATGAGCTATTTTCCTAATGTAAATAATTTAGTAGAGTACATTTTCACAGAAATAGGACAATAATTACTATTAACAAAATTATTGTGCAGGACTTAAAATGCCGTTTTGATTGTAGTTTGGAAGAAAAAATTAATAAAGTGATTCTAGTGGATCTGTTGCATGAATATAGGTGCCTGAGTAAGAGAGGTGGAGGAGAGTACTGGAAATGCCATTTTACAAATACTATGGAGAATCATGAATCAGGCATATTCGAGTCTAAGCAATAACAATTTAATTCAATTTATTATAATAGATAAGAATATGTAATACATAACTTGAAATAAATAGTGAGTGAATCTATTTGTAATAAATAATATGGGTAAATGTATAATTGAAGTTGTTTCTTTTATTGAAATAGAATGACAGGAACCTTCTTTAGTCATGAGGAAGTTTCCTTTGTGGAAAGTCATATGTTGCAGTTGTTTCGTTGTCCCCTGCTAAATGAAGTCAAGAAATGTCTTAGTTAGAAAAACATTCTCTGATGATAGATTCACCCCACTTCAGATCAGACTAGTTTTCAATATATTTTCTGAACTGTACACAAAAGCTTCTTGAGTTAACAATATATCTGCTCCTGAATGTGTTATTTGTTAAGATTCCTCACATAGGTGTTGTAGTGGATCCTGTGCAACTTCATATTGATACCAAATGCTAAGCATTTGGCAAGATTATGAATCAAATGAAATTAAACATCAGTGTTTCTGTCCAAGAATAGCAAAGCTTGTTGGCACATTGTTCACTCTTGGGAGTATGTGTAATGAATTTTTAAATTGAATAATTGTTTCTAAGTTAACTTTTTAAAAATAATTTCATATCCAAGATATCCTACATGACTTATGGAGCATGGGAAGAAAGGTGAGAAATATAACAGGTAATATGCTGGAATTTGTACAGGGTCTAAGTAAGGAGTTCCTCTGTCCTACATGCATGTATGAAAGAATATATGTGTGTGTGTGAGTGTGTGTGTGTGTGAGTGTGTGTGTGTATGTGTGTGTATGTGTGTCTTTATGCATACCTATGTATACATACACATATTAATATATAATTTAATGAAAGTATTGTTTAAAAATCTTTTCCCACGTTTTAATATAATAGGCTACAATAGGGCTTTGATATTTACAAATTTATGAAATCAGAGAATATCATCCTTCCATCTGTTTAATGACTAATTTCTCTTAATCTCTAGGAACTTCTGCTTGAGAAGAAGCAGATGAAACCTTTAATTCATCAGTATTTCAAAGCTTTTGACTTACCAGCAGTATTTACTGTAGTCTTTATGTCATCTGACCTCTTCTGACTGTTGTCACAAATTATAGGGTCATCTTCTCCAAATATATCTGCAAAGTTATCAATCATGATTTGTATAACAGAGATCTGTAACACAAGGGAAAAAAAACAAGATCTTCTGTAATTTTACATAGTTTACCAAATTGAAATCGATAAAAAAATGAATTCCAAAATGAAAAGGAAAATATCAGTTACTTTGAGCAGATATGAACCTGTGAAATTAAGTCTCTGTCTGAAATGGAGATGCTTAAGTTCTTCGCAACTTACTTTATCATGTTAAAATTTCATACATACTTCAAAGAATAGGGGAACTACTAAAGCAATGTAACATTTCAGAACTGATATGCTGCCAGAATAACTGTGAGTGAATCACAGTAATGACTTCAAAGATTTCTTGAATTAGTGATTTTATGCAGGGGAATGGGGAAGAGGTGGAGTTTCATTGTGATATTTTGAATGTGATGCCTGTCTAATTTCAGGCATCTCAATATATGGTACCATCTTTGTGAAATCTTTTGAGTGGTTTAGTGACTTGACATCTCTGGAGGAAGTATGTCATAGGTTAGAATGTAAGGTCACAGAAGTCAGGTGCCATTTGGAGTGTACTCTCTATGCTTCACATTTGCTGCCTAAGATGAGAGCCACCAGGTCTCTGCTTCCTGTTTGGTTGCCCTACCTTCCTGCAGCCATGCTCCTCTGTCATGAATTTGAAGGATGGTAATGTCTCTAAATCTCTAAGTCCCAAATAAACATTTACTTCTATGAGTTGCCTTGGTCCTGGTGTTTTACTAAAGCAATAGAAAAATGACTAATGAAGAATTTGGTGAGAACAGGGATCTATGTTGAGAAACTGAGACAACAGATTGGCCCATTGTGTAGAAAAGTCTGTGGAATATTTTCTTGATTAACAGTGGAATTTATAGGTCCCAGAACTCCAGGATGGTGCCACCCAGGAGCTATTACTGAGACAAAGAGAGATAGGAGGTGCAGGAAAAGAGGCAGCAAGCACTCTTACACAGCTTGTGCATCAGTTCTTGCCTCCAGCTTCCTGCCTCGCTTTGGTTTTGCCCTGACATTTTCAGTAGTTAACTGGTAACTAGAAGTATATTGTGAAGTGTAACCTGTCCTCCAGAATTTTCCTCAGTGTTTTATCATAATAGTAGCAAATTAAGACACTTTCTAAATTGAAGGAGCTTTTCATTGGTCTACTCTACTCCATGGTGAGTAATACCACCATGACTTCATTCATTGGTAAGTCCTTTGTTGATTCTCTGTGAATTTCTCATCATGCAACCCAGTAACACTCATTTTCTAGTCCATCCATATCTACACTCTCCCCTCGTAACTTCCCCCAAACTTTAAAAAAATTAAAACATAAATAAAATTTTAAATTAAAATTAAACTGAGGGAAGAGGGGGTCGTGAGGATGAGACCTAGAGTAGTGTACTGCAATCAGAATTAAAACTAAATAATTAAAGTGATGAAAAATATAAATGCATATAGCTTTCTAGGAAAAGGAAGAGATAAATAAAGCAAAATATTAAGGTACCTAAAAATGTACCCAAAATAATGCAAACATATACTTCTATTTTATATAAGTAGAAGTTAGTGCTAAAATATTAGAAACTATATTATATAAGATAGAGTACATGTTCATCATTATTCATTATATTACATATTGTATGTATATATATATATGTATACATATATATGTATACATATATCTATATGTATATATGTCTGTATACATATGCATATATATATGTATATGTATATATGTCTGTGTATATCTATATCTATATCTATATCTATATCTATATCTATATCTATATCTATATCTATATCTATATCTATATCTATATATAAAATTGTATGCAATGTTCTTTTTTATGACCAGTAGTGCAGTTAGGGTAATTCATAATTTTAATAGTCTCACAATGATAAAGAACAACTATCATGTGCTCCAAAGTACAGCTGTAATAGTAAATAATCAAACAAGTGAAACACTAGGTAATAGGGATTTTTTTCAACTTTACTGTAGTCTTCTTGAACTACCATTATACATGCAGCATATTATTGGGTAAAACATTAATATCTAAGATCAATATCTGAAAAAAAAGTAAAAAGGAAAGAAAGAACAAAAAACAAATGATTCACTTCCTTCAAACTATATTAACAATCTCCCTTCCCAATGTTTCCTGAAATAGATCAATGTATCTCCCACTCCAGAATAATGCAATCTTAGGGTTTCCTTTAACATCGCTGACCTTTCTGAGGTACTCCCAATTTCTTGATCACAATGACTACTTTGTTCTCAAAGGGAAAAATCAGATCCTCTTACCTTTTTTGGAATGTCACTTCCAAATAATGAGTTCACACAAGTCTGATCCCATAACACATGTGGGGCTATACGGATAGATAAGATGAAGCTGTCTAGAGTATTCTTGGCAGAAGTTTTAATTTTTAATAGCACACGAATGAGCTGTTTAAGAACAATGTAATTTGCTTGTGGCATCTTCCGTAGAATACTATATAGACAAAGGAAAATTTTACTGTTGATTGTCTGACAAGTAATGCTGCATTGTCAACATCCTTAATCATTAGGGAAATGCAAATCAAAATAACCCTGAAATTCCACCTCATTCCAGTTAAAATTGCCAGGACCAAAAACTTGGGGGACAGCAGATGCTGGTGAGGATGTGGAGAAAGAGGAACACTCCTACATTGCTGGTGGGATTGCAAGTTGGTAAAACAACTCTGGATATCGGGTTGTTGATTCCTCAGAAAATTGGACATAGTACTACCAGCGGACCTAGCTATACCACTCCTTGGCTTATATCCTGAAGAAGCTCCAACAGACAATAAGGCCACATGCTCCACTATGCTCATAGTAGTCTTATTTATAGTAGGCAGAAGCTGGAAAGAACCCACATGTCCCTCAACAGAGGTATAGGTACAGAAAATGTACATTTATAAGATGGAGTACTGCTCAGCTATTAAAATCAATGAATTCATGAAATTCTTAGGCAAATGGGTAGAACTAGAAAATATCCTGAGTGAGGTAACCCAAAACCAACCAATCAAACAAACGAAAAACAAACACATCTTATGCACTCATTGATGCGTGAATATCAACCAAAACGCTCAGAATACCCAAGACACAATTCACAGACCACATGAAGGCCAAGAAGAAGGAAGGCCGCAGTGTGGATACTTCCATTTGTCTTAGAAGGGGGATCAAAATACCCATGGGAGGAGATTTAGACACAAAGGGTGGAGCAGAACCTTAAGGAAAGGCCATTTAGAGACTGCTCCACATGGGATTCATCCCATACACACTTACCAAACCCAGTCACTATTGTGACTGCCAACAAGGGCTATCCGACAGGAGCCCGATATACCTGTCTCCTGAGAGGCTCTGCCAGTGCCTGACAAAGACAGAAGTTGATGCTCACAGCCAACCAATGGACTAAGCACAGGGTCCCCAATGGAGGAGCTAGAGAGCTGTAGGGTTTTGCAGCCCCATAGGCTGGAATAATAATATAAACCAACCAGTAACCAGAGCTCCAAGGAACTAACCCACCAACCAAAGAGTACATATGGAGGGACCCATGGCTCCAGCTACATATATAGCAGAGGATGGGTTTTTCAGAAATCAATGAGAGGAGAGGACATTGGTCCTATGAAAGCTTGCTGCTCCACTGAAGGGTAATGCCAGGACAGGAAAGTGGAAGTGGGTAGATAGGTGAGCAGGGGTCTGGAAGATGGGATAGGGGGTTTTCCGAGAGGAAATGAGGAAAGGGAATAATATTTGAGATGTAAATAAAGTAAATATCTAATAAAAAGAAATGGAACTTTGGATATAGTTATGCCATCGACTGCATGCATAGCTTCTGCATGTGCACTAATATAAACAAATGAATGACCCCACCCCAAAATACAGATTTTAGGTAAAATATTGCTACTGTTGGCTAAAATATTATCTGAAAATCAATTTCCCCTATAGAATTATGGGAAACTTTAAAAATTATGTATGCATTTTTCTGTATTACATGTATTACTGCTACCCACAGAACCCAGAGGAAGGTGTCAGGTTCTCTGGAAATAGAATGAATGAATGAAACTTGTTGCAGGTTGTGTGTTCTGTGTATGGAAAAAAGTGTTGCCAAACAATGAACCATCTTTCTAACCACCATGGGGGCACATTTAATATCCAACTTACTATGAATCCATGCAGCACTCTTGTGACACTCTGGAACACAAGGAGCAGAAGGCGCACTAGTGACCCTACACAATGCAGGCATAAAAGCTTCTGCTATAGATAAGGCAGAGATACTGGAGTCCTGGGTAGAAATGGGAGCTCAAAGTCCTGGTACTTAAGAAATCATTCTATGGATACAGGGAAATGACCCAAAGAAGTCAAAGCTATACCTGACCCAGACTTATCTAGGTAGTTATAGTTGAGAAGGAAGAACTTAGTAATAGCTTCACGTTCTAATTAATGATATATGTATTTAAATGTTCAATATTTACAATACTATGGTAATAGTATTAGGATACAAATAGCCCACAGTTATTATACTTATATACTTCTTTTAACTTGTCTCACTCAGGAATTCAAACCAATGTTCTAATCTGTCTTGCACACAACTGCGTAGCATAAGCTGTCTTCCACACCATGACCATTATAATTTAGAAGACTCTCAAGTGGTTGGATTATAGACATGGTACAACACACTTGTGTGAGAAATGCACCTGTTTATAAAGTGACTATACATGTCTTAGCAAAGGAAACTTCTTGTCTTGGGACATCATTCCAGCTTATAATCCTATAAAGACAAGCCCATATATCTCAAAATGCATTACTTCTAACTTTGGGCATTTCCCCAAGTGTATACTATGTCATTACCTTCGTATAGTTGAAATTTTTCCAAGCAGGGATTCTTCATCAAGGACACTAAGCCAATTTTCATACAAATCTGAATAAAGTAAGCTTCCTTGTATGTTTCTAATAAAATCCTTTTATAATGAAAAAAACACAAGAAAATTAATGGTCTATGTACATTGTAGAAAGTATTTGAAAAAAGTTTTGTTTAAAAATAGGAGGTTAGACCAGGGATTGTTAACTTGGGTGTCACAATCTGTTTGGGGGTTCCATATCCTGCATATCAATAATTCCATGCATTATGCATTATAAAAGTGGAAACTAAAGGCAGGAGCCTATGTGTTTTTACCTAAGAGTAGAAGCAAAGAATCAGAGTTCTGACTGCAGCATCAATGAAATAACCCTACTGTCTATTCTGATTGCCTTTCCTGGTTTTCAGTCCACCCTACTACCTGAAATCAGGGATATGCTTTCCAACTCACAGCCTGAAATTCTATCTGTCTCAATGGAGGTCAGCCGCTCTGTGGGATATCCAGACAGTAGCCTAGCATGACTGCTCTCTGAGAGACTTCACCCAGCAGCTGGCTAAAACAGATAGAGACCCACAGGGAAACATTAGATAGAGCTCATGGACTCTTAGTGAATAATTGAGGAAAGAATTCAGGGCCCCGATCAAGATAGGGACTCCACAAGAAGATCAACAGACTCAACTACCGTGGACCATTGAGAGCTGCCAAGAAGTGAACACCAACCAAAAAGCATACAGAAGCTGCGCTGTGACATATGGCATATATGTAGCAAATGTGCAGCTCGGACACCATGTGGGTCCCCCAACATTTGGAACAGGGTCTATCCCTAAAACTGTTGACTGTCTGTGGAAACCCCTCACCCAGCTGGCCTCAGTAGGAGAAGTTGTGCTAACCTTGAAGAGAATTGATTTGTCAGGGTGCAAGGATAACACATGGGGACCTTGACCTGCTCAGAGGAGAAGGAAAGAGACTCATAAAGGATGAAGAGGTAGAGTGTAGCAGTTTCAAGATGAAAATTAATAAATAAATGAATGAATAAATTGGTAGTAATAATAGTAATATTAAAAGAAGAAAAAATGAACAGTAAGTATTAAAAAAACAATAAAACAAACAAAAAGCAAAGTGTTCCCTCTGAAAATAAAAAACCATCCAAAAATGACAGGGCCAGGAAATGCTTCATTCTGATTGTATAATTAGGTGAACTTGTACTTTCAGTTCACAGAGAGTAAAGTTGTAATATACATGTATGCCTCTGGGTACACCTGGAATAGTGGTGAACTTCCTTACTTAAGCACACTGTTTTACATGTGAGAATGTCTCACAGTTTCACATCCATTCTTAAAACATGTAAATATTCAATTAAAATGTGTAAATATTCAACTATTTAAATTAATTGTAAGCAGCAACTTGTTTGAAATGCCACAATTAACTTTCACATTGTATCAAGGATAGAAATTCAGACAAATGGAAGGTGCCCAGGTGTTCCTGTACCTTTAAATTGCTGTGAATACACATGACTTCCAGTTACTGATCTTCACTTTCCTCCCTGTGATGTGGTCCCAGGTTTCTGGCAATGAGAGCCAGATGCACTTGGCAAGCTCGAGGGCCAAGGGGGGATCATTTGTTACCATTGCCTAACGTTATTAACCATGGCTACTCTCAGAGCATTATCTTTTCTCTTGATGTCTGGGGCCATAGCTCCAGTCTACTTAGAGGCAATCTCAGATCATGCATCAAACAATGATATTTGCTCTAGAGTTACTGCTGCTCACTGAGAAGTTAAGCATATTAGACTACTTAGAAGTAAGTTAGGCTAATTCTTCAGTATTTGACATGGGGTTAGGATGGCAATATCAGGAAAAAGTGAAAATACTGCTTTATTTTTTGTTAGAGAAGGAAAACAATTTTATATATCTACTGGACATAGATATTGGACTGGATATAGAATTGGCAACATGCAATTCTCTCACATTACAAGTCTGTGGTAAAACAGCTATTTTGTACTGTTGTTACTTAAGTTTGTGTGGTAAGTATGATTTAAGACATGCATCGTGTAAAACACACTTTTATTACTATTATTACTTGTTCTATTATTAATTCAGGTGGCATAGTTAGAGAGGTGAAATCAGTGGGAACATTTGTAATGCCAAAAAAGCCCATCTGATGTATGAGAAAGTTAACCTCCAACAGAAAGTGTTCACCTGTGTCTTTGTGATGAATCTTTGAGCTTGTCACACTTTTACCTAAAGTGACTCTTATTCGGAGATCATGTATCCATAGTTCAAGAAAACTGTCATGATCTGGTAATCTCAAGGACAGAATATGCATCTCTAGAGGGATGCTGAATGTTGGTGATGCAAAATACTGCCTTACCTTTAAAAGGTAAGCTACTGTGAGTACGGATTCTTGGTCCCAATTGATGTGTTGCTCAGTATAGATCTTATCCTTCAGGACCAAGTGTGATCTATCGGAAATGGATTGGAATACTTCTTCTGATTCTGGTCCTTTTTCCTCAATGACCGATATCATATCCTGTGTGGGATAAGGACAAGCTTCTATTATAACAGATCCAAACAGCTAAAGCACAAATAGGTCTTTGAAGGTAAACCAGAGTCATGGCAATCATGGATGCATAGCTACAACTGAAAGAAATGAAGAGGACATTTCACTTTTTTCTTTTTTAGCTTCCAAATATATTTCTTTCCCTAATCCATTTTTCCCAATTTGAATCATCAAGGGTTTCTGGTAATTAAACAACCCTCCAGATTGAATCACACTTCTAGTCACCGAAGCATTTTGGTGAATGGTGTTCTCTTACTTTTTCTTTGCTTTTTGAAGTTCTTTCTAGAGCATGCCATTCCAAGTAACTATTGGGATAGTTCTCTTTCAGAGATCACATCACTATTTGGCTTCCTGTCTACCCTGACCTCTACTGTGAAAACTGGCATTTGTGTTTTAAAGAAATCTTTCCTTTTCCACTATACTTCTGAGACTTTTATTTCCTTCTTTGGTGACTTCTTATTTTAAATCATCCTTATCGAAAGATGCTGTCACATTTAAGAACCCAAGCAATTTTCAGTTGTTCTACCATGGTTTCACTCTGTAAAAATGAGGACCATACACAGATTTACTCCATGTTTTCTTTCATTTTAATTGATTACATGATTACAGTTATTGATGACAAAATTATCCTGATCTAAAATACCTAAGGAATGGGCAGTAATTCTCATGTGTCTAACATGATAAACTTGTTCACGTGTGGCATAAATTCCTGGCACAGGCATAGAGCTAAAAGAGATGCTGGACAGTAAATGAATATTTCCAATGGAAATCTAGAAGCATATTTAAGATAGACTAAGCCTATTAGGCGACAATTTCATAGAATGCAGTAGTATAAAAAGATCAATGTATAGCAAAAAACATGTATATATCTAATTTATTGTTAATATCAGATAGTAATCTATAGATATTTTTGATTATAAGATTGAGTAATACCAGAGGCAATAACACCAAGGTAGACTCTAGAGTAATATGGAGTCCTAACACAGTTCAAAATATTGATAGTTGGGCAATTCCAAAGATCCATTGCATCCAACAAGCTGGTGAGTTTGGGTCTTTGCTGAAATCAGTGAAAAACATGGGAATACTATTTCTTTTCAAATTTTCACTTTTCATTAAATTAGAAGACTCTAACTTCAGTAGGTTTTATTTCTACTTTAAAAGAATCTGACCTCATGAATAGGTTATCTGTATATTCATCAGTTTGGTGAAATAGTTTACTTAGAAAATAGGTTCCCAGAAATTATGGGAAATAGGACAGGTTTAGAAACCCAAAATGAAACAAACTCACAAGTATAGAAGGTAGCATTTTGTCCAAGCATATAAACCGTGGACAAGTACGAAATACTTGGTTTTTTGGTGGTGCAGTAGGAGTTTGAGAAGTTGTTTGCTGGGTTGCATTCATATTATCTTCTTGAGTCTCTGATTCTAATAAAGGAGTAAAATCATTATTTATTGTAATTGAACTCACTTAGCACTTGCATGACCTTCACATTTTATAGCCTGCATTACTTATGCTTCACCACAAAGACACAGAAAAATAATCAGTATTATAACATTTATAATCATGATATTACTTCATAAGGCATTGGATATCTAGTTGTATATGGCCACAGTTCTAGTATACCTAGTAGTTTTAGGGTTTGTCTTGAAAGGTAAGCATATAGGTATTAGATTCAAGCGATAAAATAGTACCAATTTTTTAGTCCACCTGTGTCTTTCTGGCAGAACTGCCATGGCCAACTGTAAATTAACAATAGTATTTGAATTTCACCACACAACTTGCCTGACTGCACTTTTATTACAATCCTTGGTTTCCCCCTTCACAACCCACCGAACTGAGAGCTCAAATCTGAGTTCACAGTGTCAATGAATCCCATACTGGTATATTAGGCTATATTTTAAAACTTGCATAAAAGAAAAGCATTTTGGCATGTGCCTTTATACCCAGACCTCAGAAGCTGAGCCAAGATGATCTCTGCGAGTTTGAGGTCAGTCTGGTCTACACAGTAAGATTTAGGACAGCCAGACATTTCAGGTAGAGAAAACCCAATTTGGTATTGAATTGCTATTCAATGTATAATACACATCTAAATTAATACCCTTTATATCAAAGTAAGTAACATATACTTAGTCAATTACTCTCATTTCTGGGATTTACCTTTTGCATAAATTCAGGACCAGTGCAAAGAGGTACCAAAATATGGAGGGAATCTCTTGCAGTAGGAAATTATAACACACAGGTGAAGTGTCCCTTCACATGGTTTAGCAAATTCTTCATTGTTGTTTGTTATAAAATTCATAGTTCAGTGCTAAACGATTCTAACTTTTAACTTATAGTAGTAGGACATGTATACACACCGTTAGTGCCCTCAGAGAGAGGAGGAGTCACTTGACTTATTGCTGGTTCATCATGGTCAGGGGTGTATGTCCTCCCCTTGGGGCAGCTGCTGGCTCCATGTTCTGGTTCATTTCGGGTGATGATATTAGATGTAGTAACCTGGTCACATGAGGTATTTCCTCCGGGTCCATGATAAAACGAGGTTTCATACCATAGTGCAACAATATCTAGCCCGAACAGTTTCGGAGAATTATCTATGAGGAATGTTACGAGAGAAATCTGGGACAAAAAAAGGGCAAACAAAAAGGGTCTCTGTCATTTTGCATAGTTACAAATCACATTTTATTTAAGAATTTGGGAGGCTAAAAGTATGTACTTTAAAATACTGAGATAACATTAGCTTTAATGAAGTATCGAGGCGGGCTTCTTCTTAGAAATTTAAAAGATGATTATGAGATCAGATATTCAAGTGTGGTCATCACAGTCCAATATCATATAAGAGGATGATTTCCAATTTTCACCCTGTGAGGCCCAGAATGTTATACATATTGTCCACTTGATTAACCTTGCTTGTCTTGGACACATTCATGGCTGTGCATATTTGTAAGGATGCTTAAAGAAAAGCACAGCTAAGGAGGGAACTTTCTACTCAAAGGTCCCATGGGCTAACTAAAAGGCAAGAGACAGGCAAACCCATCTATGGGGTAACATTCATATTTCCCTGATGGTTCAGTGCAAATGCCATGGTAACAGCTTGATCCTCAGGTTTATTATGCTGGGAATTAATAAAATAATGCCTATGGAAGAAACTGGATAGTTATGGATCTGCAGTGTTTGTTTCTTTGTAACCCTTTTTTTTTCCTTAGGATATTTGTTCCTATGCAATATGAGGAATACTTATTCTCAATTAGGCTGTCCTATAATATATTCCTTTCAGGTCCCAGGGCAGTTGGTCAATTAATAGTGAATCAGAAGCTCAAATACTGAGAATCAAAATAACCATTTGATACCAATACTGTAAAAATTCTGGTACTTTATTATAATATTTGAAAGGCAGGTCCCATAGAATACTTTACTCTATAATTCTCTAAACCAATGATAACCAGCATCAAGAGGTCAAGGCCATATTTAATTACAGAAATCAGGAGTCATAATAACCATACCTGATAAAAATGATCCAAAATTGCATTACCTTTGTTTTGTTGAGGAAACCATCATGAAAACAAGTAGCATTTTACAAATTCTACACTGATTACATCAGAATTCATTCTTGGTTGGTGAACCCAGTACCCAGGGTTTTTTTTTTTTTTTTTTTTTTTTTTTTTTTTTTTTTTTTTCATTTCACAGCATTTATTCTCACTGGATTCGTCTAAGGATATTCTAAGTCACAACTGACAAAAAAACTGCATCATTGAGCTCAAATACCTATTCATATTTTACTTACTTAAAATGCACCAATGATTCTTCCTCTCCAAAAGAAAGCCATTCAAACATGTACTTATTTTACAAAATGAAGCAAAACCAAAGCCAAAATCATCATCATCAACAACAAAGTAACTCAGACTCTGAGGGTAATACTGTCTTTCTGTCACATTGTAAAGGCTTATCAAAGCTAGGCTTAAAGTAAATGGCCAATTACCTTTTTGGAAATATCAGTAGCCAGTACTTTATTTCCATATCTAGGAAGGCATAAAAGAAATGGCGCTATTGCAGCAGAGAGACTGTATGCTGGCATGTGGTTTATCGAGGAATTTTTGGCTATTTTATTTAGAATTCTAAACATCTGTCTCAGGAATGCAGCATTCAGTGGCGGGAGTTCTTCTAAAAGCCTGAACAAAGAGACAGTTATGTTAAAAACAAGTTTACTCAATTTATAAATATAGAAAAGGGGAAAGTAATTATATCTTTTGAAATGACCTCCATAAATAAAAGGAAAGTAACAATGTATATTCAAAATATTGCTTAAATGTTTTTCCAGAATCAGGGTAGGGGTGGGGCCAAAATGACAAATTTAAGTGTAGTACAAAACTGATAATCATAAGCATGGTCCACTGTGACTCCCTAAGTCACACCTCTGTTTGCAAATGTATTCCGTGTTTGTGAACAATTGAAACCTTTTGCTGGCAGCATTTTTACTGAATATTTTTGGGATATATATTCTCTAATGTGTATAAGCAAATATTACTTATGTTTGGTTGATGTTGTTCACACAATTCGCCAGCCATTACCTCTTTGCTGTTGATAGTTTTTCTTCATTGCTGACCATTTCGGGTATGGAAAGCCAGTGCTCATACAGCTGAGAGGTCAATAGACTGCCTTTAATCATTTGAAGAAACTCCTTATATAGAGAGAAGAAATATTTTGCAGAAAACAAATTATGGAGATTACTGAAAACTTATTCAACTCTAAAATTTCGGATAGTCCCAACTTTCTTCACAGCTCCCCGACATTCCCCAAGGTAGAATGTTGACTGATGTGTAGGGCCAGTAAGATTTGTCCATAAAAACTGGAAAACTAAGAGCTGATGTTCAAATGTGCTTGGATTGCTGAAAAATCTCTTTTTAGATCGAAGTCCTCTAGTGGACAACTAAGCGAACTAGCATACCTAAGAGATCAATACCTCAGACCAAATACTATTTTTACATGACAGAAATATACAACGATGATAACTATAACAAAGAAACCCATATTATGTTAGTATCTAATTTCTGAGGTGCAGAAAATCATATCCACTATTAGAAGCATGGGAAGATATGAGGTCATGGCTCTTAGAGAAGGTCCTATCACAGTTTCTCTAAACAAGCATGATTCCATAGTCTGTTCCAAATATTTAAGATAATTTTTACAGATAATGTAGCTTGCAAAGGTACTCTTGGCAATGCATGGAAACTATTATGGAAAACCACAACTATTCAAGGTACAGAAAACAAAATATCCTGTGGCTTCAAGCCAAACTGCATACATAGTATACGCTAACTCCTAAACCCTGGGCTGCAAACATTGGTCAAAAGAGTCAGAAAGATTATATACCAGAAGATCAATAAATCTGCTTTGACATTGGGAGTCCTAGAAATGTGGGAGAGGCTTCACATTTGATAGTTCAACAATGTAATATGCTTGTCAAAACAATTTCTGAACAAAAGTCATCAATGTTAGTAATTCTAAATGGGAATGAATAAATCTTGTAAAAACAAACTTCTAGATAAAGAACTACATGCACATACATATTACAAAGAGTGAGGAAATTTGTATTTCTCAAAGGGAAGCCCCTAATTTGTAAGCCAATCATAGTTACCTCAGAAATAGTTCATATACTACCAATGATAATGGACTTATTAGGTTGTTTGAACATATTTGTGGGCTCACTTTTATCTATATAATAATAACAGAAGATGAAAATCGGCCATGTATTTTAGCAGAAGTAGGAGTCTAAGGGGAAACAAACTTAGAGCAAGGGAAAGGAAGGAGTGAAATGATGTAATTGAATTTTAATTTAAATAACAAATAAAAAGTATCATTTTATGGTGGTGAAGGTATGGCAGACTGATTAAGAATACTTGTTTCACAGCCATGAGGCCCTGCATTTCTGTACCAATATTTTGTGAGATATAGACAAGCAGATTATGACATCCTACTTGATATGTGTAGCAAAGAGTTACATGTAGGAGTCACATTCTCTATACTGAGGAAGAGAAATCTGCTTCTCAGAAAAACAGTAGTGCAAGACAGAGAATGAAGAACTCTGGCAGTCAAATGCATCTGAATTGGCATGCCTACCAGGTGACATTCCTATGCAAGTATGAAGTGACCATCCACATGGCCACATGAGAAAATCAAAGGAAAGATACTTTAGTAACTTTACTGCTCATTCTGACTGGATATTTGTTTGAGTCCCTACTCCTTATGTGATGAATAGCAGAAGAACCTTTTAGCTTACCAGATTTCCCTCTTATGTATCTACTATCACTCAAGGGAATGCATGATGAAGGAAACTACTCATGTAGACTCAGAGGAATCCAGAGGCTATGTGATGCAAGGACGATCCCTACCTTTAGAATCCAGCTTGCCAGGTGCACCGAGTGTTTTCTTATATTCACCTTTTGCCCAGAGTCGAGTTTTTCTTTCACTCCTTTGCACAATACATCACTAGGAGCTATACTAAATATACCTACTGCTGTAGGGCCCTTTTCTCTTAAGAGGGACAGGATGTCCTGAGAGAAAGAAAGGGAAATACCAGTCACTCTTTATGCAGTGCCCAGCACTATTGGCTCAGGAGAAGCAGACCAATGGCGTGCACAGGTGCAGTGAAAGGGCTGGCATGGGCAAGAAGGACTGCAAACTGGTTTGGACTCTCAATCTTTACTTGTACAAATCCCACCCTACTGTTAACTCTGAAAGATCAGGCAACACTGGTCTTTTTATCAGATTTTTCCTTAGGAAAGCCAAAAGTGAATCATGTGAGTCCTACCAGAATTTCGGTGGGCCATTTTCCATCCTTACAGATCCAATTCAACTCTCTACCAAAGAGTTTTCCCTTCTTCTTAACTTTTGGGACAGTGTACCCTTGGTCCTCATGGGGCACATAGGCCCTGGGGAAGCATCGTGTCCTATAAGTTCTTTCCTTCTTCTTCAGTATTTCCGTTGATTCTAAGGAGGAGATAAGATCATTACCTGGAATCCTGTAATATGGCCTTTTAAAAAACCAAATTTCACTTGCATAATGTCCCTGTTGTCATGGATTAGGCGTCCTGTAGCATCTTTATATTCTTCTTCCCTATACTCTACATTGTTATTAATCTGTGAGATGTATCTAAGACATGATCCCATGGGAATTCTCACAAGATTATGTTGCACTGCATCATAAGATAAATGATATGCAATTGAGCAAGTTCCCTGAACTATGTACAGGCAGTTGTATCACTAAGTCATATCCATTTTCATAGCTACCCTCATTTTTATTCACAGCAATCAGTTTTATATTTTCTTCAAATGTCATAGTGAAGCGCTTCCAATTCTTAGATTTCTTGATGAGCTTTTAGAAGGACCATTGTTACATTTCTATCATCAGCAATATTCCTCCTTCATGGGAATGCATACATGACTGCCTGTTTTGTCAAACTCGGGACCCTAGTTCCTGTAGTGTAAGTTCAAAGCTGAGATCAAAGTTTACTTTTCTCTTCAAAGACATCTTTTCAAAAACTAGACCATAATGAACACTTATATGGTACTTAAAACAAAAGTATTAAAAGTAAATAAAAGAGTCATATAACAAAATATAAATTAAACGGTCTTTCTCAATATAGAAAGTTTTGACTATTTGTCCAAAACAAAATAATAAGACTGGAAAAACACAAGTAATATGATACAGTCTGAATAGGATATATCAATTTTAGTGTAAGTATGCATCTGTATAGACATGTATTTAGGCACACATATGTATACACATACATACACACAATGACTTTTTTTAGAAAAGCAAGAATTTAAAGCAATGAAGGGGATACTTAGGAGTAATGTGGAAAATAATAAAATAATAAAACAAGAAAATATTTTTGGAAAAAAATATCCTTAAGACAATTTCAAAAGCCCCAGAACTTAAGTATTAAGTCTATTTGAAATCCAACTGCAGGTGTAGAAGACACACAAAAATATGCTTTTAGTGTAATTGAAAATGAGATTAGAGTCTGAGCTTGGACACCAAGGTTACTTCTACTTTAGTCTGACACAGATTATGTCCAGTTCCATACATATATCCTTTCTGTGCCTCTTACAATAATTTAAATGCAGTTCTTAGGTCATTCTCTGCTTTAATCATGAAACAACATGAAATTGTATTCTAATGAGATGAAAGCTCTGTGCCCACACACTTGTATACATATAGCATCTTGGAATTCCAGCTTATGGTGACTATCTGTCTGGAACAAATGGGATATTCTCCCAAAAAAATCAAGTTTAGACTTGATGTCAGAATATAAAGATCTCCGGCTAGACCTGGGGCGTATTGTATTGGGTTTGTTTTCTGCAGTGCCCTTCCCGTAAGCAACAATGTCAACATGCATTGATATTTTATGCAAAATTGAAATGGCAACTAGGAGGGCACTTGAAGGAAGGTAGACGACTTACTCTGCTGCTGGCTTATAGCTGAGTATCGGGGCTTTAAAATGAATTGCCCCTCCAAGTTTAGGTCTTGCCTAAGCAATCCAGGCAAGAGAGGAAAAGCTGTAGAATTTTTTGAATTTACTCTACTGTAGGTGTGTTGAAGGTGGGTCATTATGACCTCCTGTAGATACTCATAACCTATAAAAAGAAAAGAATATAAATTGAAACTAATCATAATGAGTGTGAGCTTCCAATGGGTTTTGGCAAGCACTACTCTATTTTCTGTCTCAACTTTCTTCTGGACAATGTAGACTGTCCCTAAGCATTAGGAGAATGACATGAATATTATGATAAAGTAAGGATGTGTAAGCTGAGAACTCTAAAATCAAGGAGAAAATTTTCAATTTATCACTTTATTTAGATCCACATGAGCACATTTGTTGTTTCTACTTTGACAGTATTAAGACCTGCCTGTTTTAGGTGTATGGCCTGTAGGTTGAAATACACATTCAAAGTGATAGTGAGACACAAACAAGAGCAGTAAGTTCTTGGGATTTCTGAAAAATTCATGATGTACAAAGATCTTCCAAATTTTAGAATTAAACTGATATCAAGTTCACAGATTTCACTCAATAAATTTATTTAGAATGTGCCAATCCATATTTGTCTTTTCACTGACTGAGTACTGCTATTGTGTCCATCATATAAAAAGCAAAAAAAAAAAAAAAAAAAAAAAAAAAAAAAAAACTGGATGATTTTGGCCCATGCTTGTATTTTCAGCACTCATTGATTAAAAAAGTAAGGACTGGGAGTTTCATACCTGCTTGGACTCAATAGAAATATAAAGTCAAATGTGTCAGTTTGGTTTGAGCTGGTTATTATCTAGTGTATTAAAATCCTGAAAATAAATATTGAAGAAAAACAAAAGTAGTTCAGTTTCAGTTTCCTTCAAATCATCAAAATATTGCCAGTGTCCTTCATAATACATGAGAAAATGTTGAATAACAAAGTACTCTGATCTCTAAAAGACATTGTTACTGTCTCTTTTCTGTAGTTCACTTTATGCATTCAAATTTCACATTTTAATTAACTTTTAAAAGATAATCCTTGCAAGCACACTTAATGATCTCAGAATTTTAATTGTTATCCAAATGCTTCTGAGCATTTTATTACTCTTATTTATTTGGCAATAATTTAGCTAGTGAGAAAATTTTTTAAAAAGACAATAGAAGGAACACCAGGTGATTCAGTCAAGAAGTCTCTAGTAATCTGAATATGATCTCTCATTCAGTGGGGAAATTGCTTGTCATAGGGAACTGCATATTTCACATGGACTCACATATGGCCACATTTACAATTTTCATTATGAAACAGAATCTACATAGTTTAAAATAAAGAGAATATGTTTGTTTATAACATGTACACTTTTATTAAGATGGTCACAAGTCAGTGTAAAGGACAGCCCTGCCTGACTCATCACCTCAACCCACACCCAGGGAGACCAAAGCCTTCATACATCAAGTTGCAGCACAAAAAAGTGGAGCCCACAATAGCTGACCATGCAGAAGTGAAAAACAAAAAGAAAGAAGTACTAAGGCAGAAGATTTTTTAAAAAGATGCAGTACACAATTTACACAGAAGCAACACTGTCACCTTCCCAGTGAGGACTCAGGTAATGGACTTAGCATCCTCCTCTTAGGAGTGTGGGTGACTTTGGGGAGGGGGAAGGACTTCCTGTAACCATATATTTCATGGATAATGGAATGACTTTTAAAAAGAACAAAAAGAAAAAAATGTACAATCAAAGTCCACAGACACATTGTAGAACTTTGGGGGATGTTTGCTCCAACCTACCACTGTTCCAGATTTTAAACCCTGATCAAAAACTCCAAAACAAAGCAAACTGAATAAGTTTTAAACTTGCCACATTTTTTTGCCACTTACATGAAATCTTTGGACACACACACACACACACACACACACACAAGTCTTGTGACCGCAGTTTCCTCAAAGACACTGAATTATTCTTTGAATGTGTTTTCATTTAAATTTTAGACTTGTTTCTGTTTGTAATTGTTTTGCTCAGATGTATACTGTTGTACCATATAGAGCCTGATAACTGAGCAGGTCATACCAGGGAATTTGATCCCCTGAAACTATAGTTTTGGATGCCTATGAGCTATCATGTGACTGTTGGGAATCAATGAAAAATTTCTCTAGCTAGTAGGATTTTGTGTAATGATTACCCATTTTTTTTTGTTGTTACTTTCTTCAGAAATGATATATTCAGAGTTTTGTTTTTCTTTTTAGGAAAATTAAGTTTCTCAAGTGAAAATCACAGTAGAATCTGTTATTTTTTTGTCAGCTCACAGACTCTATCTTAATGAGGTTATCAATGTGCCTGAAGGCTACAATGAAGTTATTATAAATATAATGAATGGCATAATATTTAGAAATTTTGTTTTAGTATGTACTTAAATGTAAGTCTAAATAATGAAAATCTGAGATTTCAGGGATAGACCATTGAACTCAGCTAGTCCTTCTTTAGATTTCTCTGGTACTTACCTTGCAGTGGTCTTGGAGCTTCTGCATGGCCAGGATGGAACCAGAGTTGGTAATCTCCATTGTTCTGAGAGCCAAAAAGAACCAACTGTCACAAATAATCTGACAGTAGAATCCTGTATAATATAGTGATTTTCTTTACTTACAATTTCCAGCTCTCTAGCAGGAAAATTATTAGGACTAGTATGAATGGCATATATTCTGACCACAGATTTGAGTCATCAGGACTGATTTCAGAAGAAAATCAAGAAGTACTTGCCTTTCCTCTCTGAAGTAAACTCCGTCTATTGATCCACCAAGAATACTGGTCTTATTCTTATAGAATAAGAAATTGCATTCGGCCATCAACACTAACCAAGACCAATATTATTACAAAATGACCCACAAGGGTCTCTCCGTCTATCAGTGGGATATTGAATATTGATTTGACATGAACACACAACCTTGAACCCATAGAGTCATATACTCACTGTGATTATGATGACTTGATAAAGAACATTTGAAAAATATAGTTATTTCAGCAACAGTGAGAAAAATAGCCAAAATAAACCCCAAGAAACAAAAAACAGAGAGGCTTTGAGGGTGCCTAGGAGTACACACAACCATTGGCTTTCATTTAGCGATAACCATTCTGTGGAGAAGATGAAGATGGGTCTAACCTGGAAAATAGGCCAGATACTGGAAAGAAGTTCCACAACATAATTATTGCATACAGAATTATGGATCCATTGAAACAATAATATAAATAGAACATTCTGTTGAAATTGCTAGCAAACTCCAGGATAATATAATCTAATTGGAGTTATCATTAATTATACTTGCTTGTTGATTCATGAGTAAATCCAAGAAAGTGTGTCATAGAGTTTTTAAGTATTAAGCTAAGGGACAAAAATGCATTCAAGCAGACACTCAAACATCTACTCACCCAAATATAGAAGGAGAGAAAGAGTAAGAAAGAGAAAGAGCAATAGAGACAGAGAAACAGAGTGACACTCTCTGTTTCTCAGATACTCATCATACGAACCCACAGGAAGTGATAGAGAGATATATACACATATACAGTGAAATTCACCAATACACACACACACACACACACACACACACATACACCCCACACACAATAACATAGGGCTATAAGTTTCCTTTCTTTGGAAATGTAGACAAGAAATTCAAGAAAAAGGTCCCTCTCTAGATTATTATATTATAGATGCCTTTACTTCCAAAAGGAGAAGATTGTAAAATATGCAAATTTATCATGATGAAGTTTCATCTGTATAATTTATATGCATACACCTTTGCAGATATGTGAATCTCAAAAGGAAAATTCAATTTTAACCCCAAAGAACTTGAAAATAACTTACGAGTATTCTCATCATTGATAGTAACTTCATAATTATTTCATTTACTGTATCGATGTTTGTTGCTTTTATGCATAAAGGCTATGAAAAGTACAGAGAAGAATGGTATAAAACAATGTTGAAGCTCATAAGTATAAAATTGGTTATTGTCTAATCATTACTAATAATCTAAAATCTGTAATCTAACTCTAATATAAAATAAACATTTTCTTTTCTTCCCTTGCGATATCTCTGGAAGACTTTCAGTCTAACATATTTATCACAAAATTAACTATGTGGATACTTGATATTCAAACATTAACTGTAACAGGTTGTGTATAATAAAGCAAGACTGAGTAGCCGTGGGTGCAGGAGCTCAGCATCCTGATTATTCTCTCATTATGTCAGCAGACAGGTAGGGGGAGGGTGGTTGGAATAGAGCACAACCCTTTGCTTCCTCCCTGTTTAGACTTCCATCACTTACATCCTTACTTTCATGTACACCATGTGTACAGTTCTAGGAAAGTCAGGATGAATAGCAAAACTGCAATAAAAAAAAGAAAAGAAAAACAAAAACAAAAGAAAATGAAAAACAAAACAAACAAAGATGGGTGATTACTCTCTCCATGTCAAGCTGTGTATATAGTTAGATGGTATACAGACATACAGTAATGAAATCTGTAATGGTGATAGAACTAGGAAATCAAAATGAGCATTTTAGAATTCCTCTATTGCTTTATGCTCCCAAAACAAGCAAGGTGCTTTTATTTTTTGATCTCTATTGCTTCTCACAGCTAGAATCTTCTACAAAGACCCAGGAAGACAGCAAGAAGTAAATAGCATGAAATAAAATGATAGGAATCTGAGAAGATAGCACTGATGTACTCGAATTCTAATATATTACTATAGTGTATGACTGTGAGTAGGTAGGTATATCTTTACGAAGATAGTTTCTAAGGTATCAGCTATCTGCAATAAGCATTGTTAGTGCCTAAGAAACAGTCCCTTAAATAAGAAACATATCACAAATGCCCCCTTGCTATCCATAAGCAACCTTGAAACAAGAAAAAAGGAAACCACTTCATAATCCATTATCTTTCACAGCATTTTTATTTATTGTTTTCTAACCACTGGGCATAATCTATTATCCTGAAAATAATTTTGTGTGTGTGTGTGTGTGTGTGTGTGTGTGTGTGTGTGTGAGTGTGTGTGTGTGTGTGTGAGAGAGAGAGTCTTTGTGTGTGTGTGTGAGAGAGAGAGAGTATGTTTTGTGTCTGTGTGTGAGTGTGTATGTGTGTGTGAGAGAGAGAGAGTCTGTGTGTGTGTGTGAGAGAGTATGTTGTGTGTGTGTGTGTGTGTGTGTGTGTGTGTGTGTTTCTGAAGATTTATCCAAGACCCTACTGCAACATGACAGGTAACTTGAATTTTATGAACAAGGATAAGGATACCTTACACTAACTAATTTTACATCTTGCTATCTATATACTAAGAATTATGCAAAAACATCTTAGAATGTGGAAGAACATCTCTGATCTTCTGGTGTAATGTAAATAGGATGGAACCAATGTGTGCATTTGCTCAAAATGTAGATGAATGTGGATGAAAATATAGCTCATGGCCCAAAAATCATATATGCTAGAAGGACAAATTCCAACACCACATACACAAATACATACATGCATGAAGACACACACACACACATACACACACACACATACACACAGAGTATGCATAATTAATTTAAAGAAAAGTAAAACTTTTAATATTTTGTTAATATCTTAAATCTTCTGTATAATTTTAAAACAACAAAGTAATATAGTTTTCTAGAGATCGAAAAATAATTCAAATATGATTTTATTTGACCTTATTGTAAAATATTGCATTCTGAGTGCATTTTGAACATATTAAGTTCTACCTAATGATTGCAAAGATGGGTGCATTTCTTCCTGATGCTGGTGATGTTTATAATTTTAAACAAAATAATTCTAAAGATACTGTTTTTAAAGCATGAAAATGAAAAGGCAACTGGGAGTTTTTGTACATGTTAATATATTTCTTGACTCATAGAGAACCAGGCATATGTAAGTAATTCTCAGGAGATAAGATTAACCTTATAATAGATCACATGTTCCTACTCTGAGGAAAAAATAGGCTTTCAATAATTGTTCAATGATACATAAAAATGTTTATTGTAGATAAAAGGAACTATACCTTTTTATTCTAAAAGGATAGAAATATAAACCCTGTAAATATTGAAATTATATATCCATAAACTAGATGTGAAACAATGAGGTGTTGCTATCTCTAATGAATTTCAGAACAGATTACTTTAAGCCACCTGGGAATATAGTAAAATGTGCTCCTCCAGCCATGGCATAGCATTGACTCATGAGGACAGTGCAGTTAGTTGTTATCTCTACAATATAAAGTCAAATAGTCAATATTTTATATATTTGTATTTGAAGTCAAGAGTACGAGAAGGTATGTGCATCTTAGGGAGTGGTTTGTGGATATCTTGGGATTCATGCAGGTGATTTGGCAGTGGATTTCTATACATCAAAGATGATTGTAAAATCATCTGCATCTACATATTTTAAAATATGAACAGAGTCTGAGGGATCTACATTCAATCCTAAGAATAAGAAAAAGGGAAAAATTGGAGGAAAAGACATCCTTAAGTAAGAATAGCAAAAAATATTTTCCTAATACATCCATAGCAAAAAATACAGGTTTATCTTAAGTGTAATGAAATACATAGATGATTCAAAAACTCTCAAACCTAAAAAGCCAAACTATAAACATAAAATCAAATAAAACAACCAAAGAATTGATAAAAATATGAAGTATCATTGCTAAATATTCATGAGGGAACATGGAGAAAGAAAAGTGATAGAGGATATTTATTTAAATTAGAAGAATATTTTTATGTTCTGAAAACAACTCTTCAACTATTGTGGAGGGTGTCATTTCCCCAATTTCTTTCTCAGTCTATCCTTGGAGTATAGGAAGACTACTGATATGTTTGAGTTAATTTTATATCAGGCCACTTTGCTGAAGTTATTTTTCAGCTGTAGGAGTTCTCTGGTGGAGTTTCTTAGGTTACTTCATCTGCAAATAGTGACAATTTGATTTCTTCCTTTCCAACTTGTATCCCTTTGACATCCTTTTAATGTCTAATTGCTCTAGTTAGAGCTTCAAGTACTATAGTGAATAAATGTGGAGAGGGCAGCCTTGTCTATTCCCTGATTTTAGTAGGATTGTTTCGAGTTTCTCTCTGTTTAGTTGATGTTGGCTCCTGGGTTGCTGTATGTTGCTTTTACTATGTTTAGGTATTGGCCCTGAATTCCTGTTCTTTCCGAGACTTTTAACAACAAAGAATGCTGGATTTTGTCAAATGCCTTTTCAGCATCTAATGAAATGACCATGTGTTTTTTTTTATCTTTCTCCCCCAATGGGGGAGCTAGAAAAAGTGCCAAAACGGGTTTGCAGTGCCATAGTAGAAACAACAGTATGAGCCACCCAGTGTTCCTAGAGCTTCCAGGGACAAAAATACCAACCAGATAGTACACATGGTGTTACCCATACCTCCAGAGGCATAGGCAACAGAGGATGGCCTTGTTGGACATCAAAGGGAGGAAAGGTCCATGGTCCTGGAAAGGCTTGATACAGCAGTGTAGGGGAATACCAGGACAGGGAAGTGTGATGGGGATGATTGGGGAACAGGGGAGAAGAGATGGCTTATGGGACTTTTGGGGGGGGGAGGAGAACCAGGAAAGGGGAAATCATTTGAAATGTAAATAAAGAATATATCTAATAATAAAAATAAGAAAACAACTCTTCAAGGACAAAAGGGAAACAAACATATCTCGTGAAGAAAAGCTATAAGGTACATACCTATTACCAATCTTCTGAACTACACAAAAGGTAATAATTATGTTAATTATTAAAAAAATTGCTACTAATTATAAAATTCTTAATAATTATGGAAGGATAATATATGAAAGTACTAGAGTTGTGGTTAAAAATCAGTAAAAATGTTCACTTTTCAGGAATTGGATCTAAGTCACCATGGTGTTGAAAGACATCAGAGAGATTGCTCATGTACAATACTGAGCATTTGCCATAGATGAAATCAAGCATCAGAGGCAAGAGAGCAGTTCCCTACAGGACTATCTGCTCTTCTCCTCTTCGCTGTCCTGAGGACACATTTGCTTCAGTCAACCTAATGTATGTCACTGGTTAGTAATTACTTTTATACTACAATTTCTCTTTACTGTTTTATATAACCTAGAAAATACGAATATCAAGTTTTGTGGTATTCATTATACACAGCTTGGTAAGTGTGTTGAAATTTTAACAGTGACTTGTTAGAATATCGACTCTAGGTACATTTTGTACACATTAGCATTTATAAAAGTCAGAGAGATTGTGATCCTCTTGAGCTACATTCTATTCTATTTTACAGTAGCGATGGTCTTCAATGCTCTGCATGCTACATAAGTTAAGTTTCTGATCTGCACTGAACACAGTAGTGAGAATGAGCAATAATATAAGTACTAAAAAATAGACAAGTATTTAATAGTTATGTGTATAACTCAATGATAAAACTACTATGTAATATGTGTTAGGTCATGACTATCACTGTACATACTATTCATACATATGACCACACACACACAGACATACTCACAGACACACACACACAAACACACACAAACACACACATGCCCTAAGGGTAAATTAGTAAAAATGATTTCAAAGGAGAAGTTACATGAAAAGAAATCCCTATGCCTAGATCATTCAAATAAATTCTAAGATAAAGATCCCTGATTATGCAGTTGTTCTTCCAAAGCAGTTGTGAGGATGCACAGAGACATACTGAAAGAGCAGAGGACAGAGCTTAAGAGATAAAATGGTGCAAAACATGTGGATGCGGAGAGCAAATTAATTCCTGATAATATTTTGCTGTTTAAGATTTCTTTATGGTTATATTATAAAATAACATTTATTTATGACTAGACAGAAATATTTTAAAATAAATAATAGTTGAACAACCCATGAGTTAATATATAAGCAATAACAACTCAAGAGAAAAAGCAGTTTAATTAGTATAATAATACTTGGCTTGGAAATATATGCTGATGCAATGCCCTGACATAATTTTCAATCACTTATGAAAAATATTTCCTCTTTTTTGTTGCTTTAGCTTGTGGATCAATCTTGTGCCGCAGTGCTTTCTATATATCACATGTAAAAGTCACATGTGTGCATGCCATACAAATATATATTCTATAGACATAAATCTCACTATGTCTCCCCTCCACTCTCTCCTTATGTCTCCCATTTCCATTACTCTACAAACTGCCTGTCTCTCTGCAAGTCATGAACTTGAAATATCAGGTTTGGTTTTGTATTCACATACACTGTCACAGTTTGGGATGTCCTCAGTGAATATCTTCATTGAGAAGTTTTTCTGTATACCCATCCTGGCTTCATTAGTGGATCTGATCAAATACAATAAAACACACAATATAGTAAAATTAATTTTCTAGTATCTCATTTTAAGCTAATCGCTGTTAATAGTTTATAAGAATCATCTTGGTGTTAAATATAAGAAAGTAGTTCAGCAATATTCACTATTGGATTAGGGAATATTTAAAAGTGTTTCAAGCCAAAACCATGGTCATGTAATAGCACATTGATCTAGGATGCACAGAAAGTCCTCAGAACTTTTTTTTTTTACAAGGTTGTAGTCAACTTGACTCCATCTGGAATGAACTACAAGTCTGAAATGGAGTGCATACCTGTGAAACAGATCTGGAGGCTGGAAGACACAAGCTTCTGACTTAGACCTCAACATGAAAAACTTGAGGCATAGGGGCCATGAAAAGCTTAGGCCCAGGCAAGATAGAACACACCCAGCTTTACTCCCTAAAGACTGAGGGGAGTGGATCTGAGTTCAAGGTCAGACTGAACTCAGCAAGGTCCTGATATAAGCAGGGTGGTAAACATCTTTAATCTGAGCCACACCCTCTGATGGAGGCCTACATAAGGACATTGGAAAAAAGGCTCACTCTCCTTTGCTTGCTTGCACTTACTGCCAGAGCATTTGTTAATATCTACTTCTTCAAGATTCTAGTAGATACAATAGACCAGGTGAAACAAATTAGCCTCATAGACTGAACAACTACAAGATATTTTAACTTCCTTTTCACAGCTGTCCATTGTTGGATTAGTTAGACTACAGCTGTTAGTCATTACAGTAAGTTCCCTTAATACATAGGAAAAAAATATATAAATTCTGTGGCTCTAGAGAAAGTTCTGTGACTAATACACAAAGAAAAGGCAAAAATCTGCTTTACTTCAAAAGAGGAAATACAAGAGGGCTTGAATAGACATGGTACAATAACATCTATGGAGTCAAACACAAAGAAATACTGAAGAGTACTGTTTACTCCAATATAAAGGGGAGACAATGAATGCAGAACTTCCTGAAAGTTAAATGAAATATACAATAGACAGGAGAATCCAAAGCAGTATCCAATGACCATCTAATCAGCAACATATTTGGAGACAGGCTATGAAATATATTTTTAAGGAAGAAATGAATAATCGACTGCAATTCCCATATCAGTACAGAATTAAAGTATAATTACAAATAAAATACCTTTTGATAAAATAATACCAGCGATCTTTCTGTTCTTTTGAACTGTAATGTTAAAAGTGAAAAACAAGATTAGGGTCTTGACAATGGAGAGACTTTTAAGATTAATCTTCATAAAACCCAATGGCCCTCATGAAGGTGTACCTGTAGATGGTATTTTCCACATGGCTGCTTTTCTGAATGACTTGTTTCACTGGAACACTTTTAACAGGAAGTTGAATACAGTTTGACAGCTAGTTGGGAATGTCAAGACTTGACTGTGTTCTAAGAGCTGTATGACTATGGCTGTGCCAACAATTACTCCTAGCTTTAGTTTCATATGTATAAAGGGATAATTAAGAAAGTGTCCTCTTACCGTGAGGACATGTTCATATAGAAAGGTATCATTATTCGCACTAAACCACAGGAAAGTTACATGACCTTTCATTAGAATGCACTTAACTCAGGATGAACACCGTTTAAGAAAAAAATACTGTTTATTTCCTTGTGTGAATTACAGAACTAGCATACAAGACAGGAGGTCCTAGAAACTAGTGCTTAATTCGTGTGAGTCACCATGTTAACTCTCCTGGTACAAATTAAAAATAAGCTCACCACTATTCCACTGTAGCATAAAATACTCTAATTAAAGATGGAATAAAGATGAATTCACAATGCTAACATTCTATAACTGATAATTATATATTGAATGAGTTATACCTCAATGATATTTGACATATTCAGTGTCTGATAGTCATCAACATTATCTTGTTGATCAATGTATTTCTGATTCAAACAGTATCCCTCACCCAATGCACTATTCCTCTTGCCCATGCTCACAATCCCATATCAGCTATAGTTTTTTCATCTGTAAGCTAATAGTTACATAGCTTCCGCTTTCTGAAAATAATTATCTATGCTGCAAAGATCTTTCATTCACAGAATTTTCTTCTTCCTTTTGCCATGATTCTAACATTCATAACCTCAAGCTGTATTCCTGTGGAACTATGGACTGATTCTTGTTCAAAGACTGCCACATTCATGTTTCTACCATTAACTGCTTACCTACTCTACTCACTGCCTACAATCATTTTTGTCAGAAGGGTGGATGATGCCTGTGACACCCAACCTACACATACAAACATATCTATACACATATATACATATTATATATATATATAATATGTATTATATATATTATACTGAACAAACAAATTTGAGTACAGATTCAGAGGTGATGAGCTGGGAGTGTAAAGAAGGGTATGTTAACTGAAGAAGGCTTAGAAGAGCCTGGACATTGAGCTCCAGCATATCAAAATAAGCTAATGTGTGTGTCTATCACCTGCAGATTCAGTTAAACCTTACTCCTTGACCCTTATCCTTATCAGTTGACCATTAGACACAAAATATTCAAATACTTGAGCATTCTATGAGTAGCTATTTTTATGTGCTCAATTAAAAACCATTTTTATGGAAATTACCTGGGCAGTATTGGAGGTATTGGTTAAATATAAGTAAAATATGCAATATTATTGGAGGGAGATCAATTTCTGTATTTTTAAAACCTAGATACTGGATATTATAGGGCAAAGAATGTGGAAGGTATCTTCTAAGTCCTTGTTTGGTCCACATTCTGCTTAGAAAATAATGTCTCTCCATTCTACCCCAAGAATCTTCTGGAGTCCTGATGAACATCTAGATCAAACATTAAATAATATACTTACATTTGAAATGCATGTTTTGAAAAGTATAGACAAACTAGGGACACTATAAAAGGAAAAAAATTGAACTTGACAGCATGTATACAATCAGACTAAACTAGATTCTTATTATGCAAATATTGTGGTTAATTATTTAACCTGTGAATTAGGAAGCATTAAGTTGCCCCACAATTTCTGTAGCTATCCTCCTGTGAATACAAGTCCAAAGTGTAGGTCTTACCTAAAGGTGGCCAAAAACATTCCAGTGGGCCAAAACAGGGCAAGTGTCCGGCAGGTGCAGATTTCATTTATCCTGACTAGGTTGATTATGTCCATATTATCCACAGCACACAGGTATTGCAAAGGGATTATGTGTTTTATTTTAAACTTTCTCTTCTTCCTAGAAAGAGAATCAAGTATCTCAGTTAGTTTGATCTGCATTGTAGTGGGAATTGCTTTTAGAAATACCCAGGTTCTTCCTGTCCCAGAGCAGAGGAGGATCCGTCCATTTTTTCATTCAGGCACAGTTCAAGCCAAAGTAGATGGAATTCAACCAAGTTTGTGTTGAAAGAAGTTACTGGATACTAGTTTCTCAATGCTCACAAATAGACATAGCCTAATTGTTTTCTGATTGGAGAAATTTTAGAATGACTATACTATGAATATGTGTGTTTATATGTGTCTGTGTGTGTCTGTGTATATATATGGCATTTTTAGAAGGCCATGTATTTCATGATTTCTCTTTGTGATTTTGATAATAATTAACCATATTGCTATATTTCCATACTGTCCATACCAAAAAAAATTTGTTAAAATTTTGTGTTTTACTTAATTACATTTAATAATCTTTCAAAATTAAATTATATAGAAACATTGTCTGGCTGGATAAAAATAATCTTCCATTGTCCTTCTTTGTATACTAAGATGTCACTTCAGCACACTTCAATGGCTCCTTTTGTAAACATACAAAGCACATCTCATTCAAGAATCCAGAAAGATGATTATTTATCCCAATAATTTAAACAAATAATTGGAAATGTCTTCGAATCAAACATTGTGATCTAATCAAAAGTGTTTGTAAGAAGTAGTAATCTTGGAAGGATTACTTTCCTTCTTCCATCATTCCTTTTCTATGGAGCTGGTCCTTTGAGAAATTCACAAACATATACACTGTGTTCTGACCAGTTTATTTTTTATTTTTTGCTCTCTAACTTCCCTTCTATCTTTTGACATAATCCTTCCCAGATTTGTGACTGTTCTATTACTTTATGATAGGCTGAATATGACCTCGGTGTGCATGCATGTGTGAGAGGAAGTGCATGTGCGTGTGAATGTGCATGTGCTTGTGCGCATGTGTATGTGTGCGTGTGAGCGTCTGTGCGCGCACGGGGGCACGTGTGTGTGTGTGTGTGTGTGTGTGTGTGAACTTGGGTATGTAACTCTGCATTGCACACTGTTAAGGTGATGTGTTGGTCCAAAACTGAAGATAGTGATTCTTCCTCTCTCAGATTCAGGAGACAATAGGACACAAGAATAAATCCTGATTCAAAAGTCCTATATATAAATCTATCTAAGCTTCAAACATGTGACATTTTTGAAACATGATATTATAGAGAAAGATTTACCACTCTACCTAATGTAACATGTAACAGCCAAAATACAAGCATATAATGTAATATTTGTGAAAGGATATACGCATGCACACTCACATACAAACTTACAAACACATGTATCAATCTTATGAAACATTTGTACTTATATCTTTTTTCTACCTCAAGTCTTCTAATTATAGATATATACATATACATATGTGTGCGTATGTATGAACCAAACTTTAGAAGAAATGTATACATCCAAAACTTCTCTTTTCAATGTCTGATAAGAGATAATGTCCATGAAAATAGAAATAATGACAATCACCTCCTATTAGAATAATTATGCTCTTTCCATACCATGAATGACAATCTCAAAATAGTTTTAATTACTATCACTACACAGCAGAAGTGGAAAAAAAATATATGGTCATTCAAGAAAAAGATTCATTATACTTTTGTCTTAGTCAGGGTTTCTATTCCTGCACAAACATCATGACCAAGAAACAAGTTGGGGGAGGAAAGGGTTTATTGAGCTTACATTTCCACATTGCAGTTCATCGCTAAAGGAAGTCAGGACTGGAACTCAAGCAGGTCAGGAAGCAGGAGCTGATGCAGAGGCCATGGAGGGATGTTTCTTACTGGCTTGCTTCCCCTGGTTTGCTCAGCCTGCTCTCTTATAGAATCCAAGAACACCAGCCCAAAGGTGGTACCACCCACAAGGGGCCCTCCCCACTTGATCACTAATTGAGAAAATGCCCCCACAGCTGGATCTCATAGAGGCACTTCCCCAACTGAAGCTCCTTTCTCTGTGATAACTCCAGCCCGAGTCAAGTTGCCACACAAAACCAGCCAGTACAACTTTCCTCTACTCTCAAAAATCTAAGTGAATTTCACTTACACCAATTTCATTAAAAGGTACACTATCAGTATATATATATTTATTCAATGAGTCTACTACTATCTTTTAAAAATGTAAGTATTTCCAAGTGTGGACGTAAGGTGAAATGAGTAGAAATGATGAGGGTGGTAGATAAACAGCCAGGACATTCACTTATTTTGAACCTGCATCAGACACTAATAAACATTTTCTATGCTGCAAGCTTACAGTGACTGATCAGGGTTGAAAACTAAATTTACCCAGTTGGTTGTAACTACAATGTATTGAAGAATTCTCTTCTGAACATTTCATTTTGTCACAATTTTTGAAGTGGATCTTCAGGAATACTATTTAAGGACGATCAGAAAGTTTATCGCCCAAACTGAATAAGCTTTATTATTTATTATTGATTTCTGTCCTCAAAACTTTTATGAACTTATAAGAATGTACCATGAATTATTAACTTGATAATGTTAATACCAACTTCGTACCTTCTATAATAATATGAAGGCTATGATCATGGGCAGTAGAGAGTTTATGTGATGTGGCCCCACAAAAAGATCCTCCATGGGCATAAATTAGAGTGCATCATTGTATACTGCTTCATTTAATCACAGCATTTTTATCTAGTATATGCAGAATCACCAACTAGGAAGTACCCTGTACCTGCAGTTTTCCCTGATTAGGAATTGCTATTAGTAGGGATTGTGGCTGCATCTTAATTTTTAATGCTAATTTGGAAACTATGTGGTCAAGAGGCTTACATGGGTTGCCACTTGTGTACAAGGATAATAATCAGGGATTCCTTCCCTCTTTTATCTACAGTCTATCTGAAAACAATAAGCAAGAAGAGGACACCTACTTCTCATATTTTAAATATTTAATCTTGGGAACATGTCTCACTGTATAGTCCACATATCCCACAGTTTCAATACTCATAAGTCAGCTTTAACAATACTAGAATTACTGGCATGTGCTTGCACATCTGCCTCCTTTTCAAGTTTGTTATTGTTTCCCCAGATTCAAATAGCAGGATAGCACCTTTAATAACTCATTCTTTTAAAAATGTGTCGAAAACTTGTGACAAAACAAATTGAGAAATGTGTAGGAGAGTGTCTGCCAAACCTCAACCACAGAAGACTAAAAAGTTGCAATCATGAAGTTATAAAGTAAGTATAATATTTTTTTAAAGAAGAAGTAAAACAACATTTTATATTTGTAAAAAAAAAAAAAAGGCCTAGTTAAAGTGTAGCCTCTAACAATAAGGAATGCATGTTGCAGATACTCACAGGTTATTAGAAACAACCAAGACGTCGCTGAATAATGATAGGTGTTTTTTACACATCTTCATGCCTCTTGTGAGTTCCACGGGGCCTTGGCACAGCAAGGTGCGTTGTATTTCTCCCATGTCTTTCTTCATAAGTGTTTCAATTTATATAAAATAAGGTACTCCTGGTAGAGGTCTCCACCTAATAGAACGAGTATTCAGTGGATAAGACCAATGTTCATACTAAATTTTAAAGGATTCATCGTATGAAAACACAGTAAATAAAGTTTAAAGGGAATATCTGAGGAATATCATAGAAACATTTATGATGATAACAGTTAATATATTGTATACAAGTATGAAATTCACAAAAAAAGTATGTGATATTAAAAGATAATTGTAACTCTTAACATAAATAATATGCTAATGGGAAAGATAGAAAAATTTAATGAACCATAGTTAAAAAATTTAGATTATTTTTTTATACATGTGTTCACCCTGGCCTTTCCCATATTGGCCCATATGTCTGTTTCCTTCAGAAATTTCTTTTTAATGTCATTGTGCCTTCCTCAAACTGTCTTGAACAGTGAAAATTTAGAAATGGGCTCATGGTGGGCTATATGGTCTTCTGAAGGTGTAATTGTATTAATCTAAACAACTCAAGCCAAAGAAGTCTGCTTTGGTGATTCTGATGTTCAGCTGAGCTGTCAAAACTGTTATAATAAACTAGGTCACTGTCAAATCAGAAAACCAAACTAACTAACTAACTCTCCAGCGTTCAAAAAATATTTGTGAGTTGGTCTATTCCAGGAAAAGGACTCATTTTCCTTGATTCTTGCCTTGATTCTTGCCTCTAGAGATATCAACATTGATTCTGGGAAATAAAAATACTTGTACATCTTAAAGTCTCCACCTAGATTCCTGTACCTCTCCAAAAGCTCTCCTGTGCTGAGTTAACTATAGAACCTCTTCTCCATCTTAATGAATACAAAGCTCTCCTACTCAAATCATCCCCATTTTTCTCTCCAGATATTCTTCCTTTTTGATTACCCAGCCTTGGCCATACAAAATCTCTTTCTGTTTTCTCTCTGCTCCAACATTTTCCAGCTGACTATGACCAGTTTCCTCTCTTATCCATAATGAAATTCTTCCCTGTAATACTGGAGTGACTAATCTTCTGGATGTTTCTTTACAGTAACCTGCTCATACAAATGGGTTATTTATGAGAAATATTTTTTAAGGGAATATAATTCTGCCCAAATCATAATACATCTTTCAAAGATTATGCACAGATGCATGATCTCTTTACTTAGAAAGCCTTTGGGATCCATGCGAATCAATGTGTAAAAGAGATACAGGAACCAATGGTTGTATTGCACACAGAAACATTAATGTAAAAATATGTTGAAAGATAATACCAACTCAGTTTCATGATAAACAAATTGAAAGTAAATAAAAGTATCTGGAAAGTAGTTCCTGTCTAATCTGAATTAACATTCAAATATCTTGAAATAGATTCCATGAACACAATGTGTATTGGAAACTATAACAATTTGAAGGAAACCAGAGATTTGGGGTCTACCAAAGTCAGAACAAATCCATTTTAAAAATCTTTGTAGTCATGGTGGTTAGAAAAATTGGAATGAAGATAAAATAATCCTCACTCATAATTTGGACCGATTTTTTTCTTAATATTTTCAGAACCCATTCTCCTATATGCTCAAAGAATCCCTAAACTCACTTAATAATACTCTTTCTACAGAAGATTTGTACTGAATATTCCTTCAATGACTACCTTCTCAAGAAACCACTGCTAAATTGAGAGTTAGTTGATATCTAGAGGAATCAAGAGAAAACACTTTCTTATATAATTAGTCTATCATGAGATTCAAATTAGATTTAAAAAATACCTTTTCCGTGGAGCCTAGAAGGGAGAATCTTTTAACAAACTCGAAATTCTGTCTTCCAACGCATGAACAACCAATTGGTGAGTGCAGTTGGTAGACAAACTACTGAAGTCTGGGGGCCTCTGCAGTACTCAGGCTGAAGGACCATTGTGATATCAATAGTCTAAGGCTCATGTCATCTGAAACAGTGACACATGCATTGCCTTTCCTTATACTTAGTGGCTTCAAAAATTATATTTTTAGTAGTTGTTTGAATAATTGTAAGGAATAACATTTTCACAAAGATAGATAGGTAGACAGACAGACAGATAGATAGATAGATGGAAAGACAGATAGATTGACAGATAGACCACAATAATATGTGTATAATAATAAGAGAAATATTTGTTTAAAATATTATGAAATGTATATTCATCTCCAAAGATTCTCGGTTCTTAATTTTTTAACCTATCCAGAGTGAATGTGAAAAAGACAGCATGAAGACTTCATCAACACTCTGAACCTTAGAGTCTAATAAATGCAAAAATCAGAGGAAACACTGAAGACTTTGGAGGAAGATACATACATATTAGGATACAATAAAGTTTATGTAGTACAGCTGAGAAGCACAACAAATAATGACTAAAATAGCTTGGGAAATTCTCAGTAAATCTTATAATTAATTATATAGCAACTGATGGAAAACAAATCATCACAGAAAACCATGGTAAATTAGAAATGTGATGTCCATAGTGTAAGGCTATGTAATATATGAGAAAATGCCACATACACCTCATTCCCTTCAGCTTTGCGGCTTTTTATTTTTGAATAATTGCTGATCCTCATGTATTTATACAGAAGATCAAATTTTTCTCATCTACATGTATATTTGTTTGAAATTATATAGATAATAGATGGGAGAGATATGGATTTATATCTGCACTAATATGTGTACAAGAATAGGAGAAATATTTCTGTAAAGTATTTTGAAATGTATATTCAACCCTATAGATTCTCAATATCTACTTCTGTTAACCCATGAAAGGTTAAGGTAAAAAGGGCAGTATTGAGATATCATTTACGCTATGATCCTAAGAGTCTAAGACATGCCAAAATTGCAGGAGTCCTTAAAGATAACAGTGCTTGTGGGGTATAGTCAGAGAGCTTCTTGCATAGGAAAGTCAGACAGCATTGAGAACTACAGAAGAGGTTACATGCTTATTAGTATGTAATAACATTTATATTTTAATGCCTAGTGGCACAAAGAATTGAGAATGAAACAACATGGGAGATAATCTGTGAATCTAGAAATTAAATACATAGTATACTTTGGATACATAACAATCAAAGATCATATTAAATTAGAATGCCTGAGTTTTTAAAATGATTGAATTTTCAGAATAGTTATGAATTGTGCCTTGAACAAACAGTGCAGTTTCACTGATTTGTGGAAGTATATGGTACTAATTAAGATAGCAAAAGACTACCAAACTGCAAAGTTCTTCATAATAATTTTCTAGTGCATAAGACTGATTTCAAATGACTGATACATTATGGTAAAGAAAACATGTGAGTGAAATGTATGTTTTGAAATGACATATTTTACTCTTTGTAAGTTAATATATGTTGAGGTCAAAAAAATAGCCAGGTTTTTCTAAACATTAAATCTAGTTAGTTCTCAGGGAGTCCTTATATTCTAAAATGGCAATATTGGCCCAGCTCAGGATAGAGTACAGATGGATTCCTGGTGGTTAGAAACAGATGAACATCTTTGCTCCTGGACAGACCAGACAGGCAACACCAGGTACATAGACATATCCCGAGTTTAACATTGCTCAGGACACAGCCCACCATGCTTCTACCTGAGCCAAAGGCCTGGGCAGCTCTGCCACTCATCTGTGTACCAGCCTTGTCATGGGACATTTGCCCTGCAAAGTAACCTACACTTGGAAGGGGTCCCCGTAGCCTCCACCATCTTTGCACCTAGATGTACCAGACAGGAGCAACTCCAGGTTCACAGAGACAACCCAAACACAACTTTACTTGGGTCAAGGCACACCAGACCTCCAATGGTACCATAGAGTAGGGCAGCCCATCAGCAATCTGTGTCAGGGGAAAAGCCAGTCATCCAGAGGTACGGAAATAGCCTTACAGACTCACAGGATGTTCAAGCACAAGCCAGTGACAACACGACAACTGATACCAGAGATAAAAGATGAGAAAGGACAAACATAGGAACATTCCTAACAGAAATCAAGGCAATAGGGCAGCATCCGAACACAATTCTCTGACAACAGCAAGTCCTGGATACCCCAACACACCAGACAAACAAGATTTGGATTTAGAATAAAATCTCATGATGCTATTAAAGGATGACAAGGACATAAATAAATCTCTTAAAGAAATACAGGAGAACATGAATCAAAAGGTAGAAGCTCTTACAAAGGAAAAACAAAAATCACTTAAAGATATTCAGGAGAATATGGGACAACAGATAGAAGTGAATAAAGAGGAACCGCAAAATCACTTACAGAAATGCAGGAGAACTTGAGTCAACAGGCTTAAGTCAGGAAAGAGGAAACACAAAATCTCAAAAATTAAGGTAAAACACAAACAAACAAGCGAAGGAACTGAGCAAAACCATCCAGGATCTAAAAACAGAAGTCAAAACGACTAAAAAGTCACAAAGGGGGACAATTTTGGAGATAGAAAACCTTGGGAAGAAATCAGGGGCCATAGATGCAAATATCAAGAGCAGAATACAAGAGACAGAAGAAAGAATCCCAGGTGCTAAAGTTACATAGAAAGCATTAACTCAAGAGTCAAAGAAAATGCAAAATGTAAAAAGCTTGTAACCCAAAACATCCAGGAAATCCAGGACACAATAAGAAGTCCAAACCTAAGAATTACATATATAGATGAGAATGAAGATTTACAACTTAAAGGGCCAGCAAATATCTTCAACAAAATTATGGAAGAAAACTTCCCTAACTTAAAGAGAGAGATAGATACCCATAAACATACAAGAAGACTACAGAATTCCAAACAGACTGAACCAGAACAGAAATATCTCCCATCACATAATAATCAAAACCCCAAATGTACTAAACAAAGAAAGAATATTAAATCCAGTAAGAGAAAAAGGCCAAGTAAAATATAAAGACTAATCAGAATTCCACCAGAATTCCACCAGAGACCATGAAAGCTAGAAGATCAAGGAAATCTCATGCAGACTCTAAGAGAACACAAAGGCCAGTCAAGATTAACTCTCAATCACCATAGATGAAGAAACCAAGATATTCCATGACAAAACCAAATTTACACAATATCTTTCCACAAACCCAGCCCTAAAAAGGATTGTAGGTGGAAAACTCCAATACAAGGATGGAAAGTACACCCTGGAAAAAGCAAGATAGTAACACTCTTTCATCAAACCCAAAAGAAGATAACCACTCAAATATAAAAATAACCTCAAAAATGACAGGAAGAAGTAATCACTATTCCTTAATATCTCTTAATATCAATGGACTCAATTCCCCCAATAAAAAGACATAGACTAACAGACTGGATATGTAAACAGGACCCTACATTTTGCTGCATACAGGAAACACACCTCAGTATCAAAGACAAACACTACCTCAGAATAAAAGGCTGGAAAATAATTTTACAAGCAAATGGTCTCAGGAAACAAGCTGGAGTTGCCATTCTAATATCAGATAAAATTGACTTTCAACCTAAAGTCATTAAAAGACACATGGAAGGGCATTTCTTACTGGTCAAAGCAAATATCCAGCAAGAAGAACTCTCAGTTCTGAACATCTATGCTAAAGTGCAAGGGCACCCTCATTTGTAAAAGAAACTTTTCTAAACCTCAAAGCACACATTACAACTAACACAATAATTGTGGGTGACTTCGACACTTCACTCTCCTCAATAGACTGACCAGGAAACAGAAGCTAAACATGGACACAGTTAAACTAATTGAAGCTTTGGACCAACTGGATTTAACATATATATAACATTTAATCCTAAAGCAAAAGAGTATACGTTTTTCTAAGCACCTCATGGTACCTTCTCCAAAACTGACCATATAATTGGTCACAAGACAGACCTCAACAGATATAAGAAGTTCAAATTAATCCCATGCCTTCTATCAGATCACTATGGAGTAAGAGTGGTCTTCAACAGCAAAAACAAAAACAAAAACCAAAACCAAACAAACCCAGAAAGCTCACATACACATGGAAGCTTAACAATATTCTACTCAATGATACCTTGGTCAAGGAAGAAATAAAGAAAGAAATCAAAGACTTTTTATTTAGAATTTATTTTATTTATGGGATACAATGAAAGCAGTGCAAAGCCCTGAGTGCCTCCAAAAAGAAACTGCAGAGAGCAAAGACTAGCAGCTTAAGAGCACACCTGAAATACCTGGAACAAAAAGAAGATAATTCACACAAGAGGAGTAGAAGAGAAGAAATCTTTAAAATCAATCAAGTAGAAACAAAGAGAACCAAACAACAAATCAACAAAACTAGGAGCTGGTTCTTTGAGAGAATCACCAAGATAGATTAACCCTAAGCCAGACTAACCAGAGGGCACAGAGACAATATCCAAATTAACAAAATTAAAAATGAAAGGGGATATATAACAACAGAAACTGATAAAATTAAAAAAAAAATCATCAGATCCTACCACAAAAGCCTATACTCAAGACAACTGAAAAATCTGGAGGAAAGGGACAATTTCCTAGACAGATACCAAACATCCAATTTAAATCAGGATCAAATAGATCATATAAACAGTCCCATAACCCCTAGGGAAATAGAAGTTGTCATTGAAGGTATTCTAACCAAAAAAAAGCACAGGACCAGATGGTTTTAGTGCAGAATTCCATCAGACCTTCAAAGAAGTCCTAACACCAATACTCATCAAATGATTCCACAAAATAGAAACAAAAGGAACACTATCCAACTCGTTCCATGAAGCCAAAATTACGCTGATACCAAAAAACATAAAGATCCAACAAAGAAAGAGAACTTCAGACAAAATTCCCTTATGAATAGCGATGCAAAAATACTCAAGAAAGTTCTTGCCAACTGAATTCAAGAACATATCAAAAAGATCATTCACCATTGATCAAGTAGGCTTCATCCCAGGAATGCAGGGTTGGTTCAATATATGGAAATCCATCAATGCAATCCATTACATAAATAAACTCAGAGAAAAAAAAAACACATGGTCATTTCATTAGATGCTGAAAAAGCATTTGACAAAATTCAGCATCCTTTCATGCTAAAAGTCTTGGAAAGAGCAGGAATTCAAGGCACATACCTAAACATAGTAAAAGCAATATATAGCAAACAGGGAGCCAACATCAAACTAAGTGGAGAGAAACTTGAAACACTCCCAATAAAATCAGGCACTAGACAAGCCTGCCCCCTCTCTCCATATCTTTTCAATATAGTACTTGAAGTTTTAGCTAGAGCAATTAGACAATGTAAGGAGGCCAAAGGGATACAAATTGAAAAGGAAGCGTTCAAACTATCACTATTAGTAGATGATAGGATAGTATACTTAATTGACCCAAAAAACTCCACCAGAGAACTCCTACAGCTGATAAACAACTTCAGCAAAGTGGCTGGTTATAAAATCAACTCAAGAATATCAATAGCCTTCATATACTCAAATGATAAGCATGCTGAGAAAGAAATTAGGGAAATGACAACCTTCACAATAGCCACAAATAATATAAATTATCTTGGTGTGATGCTAACCAAACTAGTAAAAGATCTTAATGACAAGAACTTCAGATCTCTGAAGAAGGAAATCGAAAAAGAGCTTACAAAATGGAAAAACCTTCCATTCTCATGGATTGTCAGGATTAATATAGTAAAAATGGCCATCTTGCCAAAAGTAATATACAGATTCATTGCAATCCCCATCAAAATCCCAACTCAGTTCTTTATAGAGTTAGAAAGAGCAATTCTCAAATTCATCTGGAATAACAAAAAACCCAGGATAGCTAAATCTATTCTCAACAGTAAAAGAACCAGTATCCCGGACCTCAAGCAATACTACAGAGCAATAGTGTTTAAAAAAAAAAAAAAAACAGCATCGTATTGGTACAGTGACAGGTGGATCAATGGAATAGGGTTGAAGACCCAGAAATGAACCCACACACCTATGGTCACTTGATCTTCGACAAAGGAGCTGAAAATATCCAGTGGAAAAAAGATAGCATTTTCAACAAATGTTGCTAGTTCAATTGGAGGTCAGCATGCAGAAGAATGCAAATTGATCCATTCTTATCTCCTTATACAAAGCTCAACTCCAAGTGGATCAAGAACTTCCACAAAAAGCCAGACACACTGAATCTAATAGAAAAGAAACTGTGGAAATCTCTTGAGGACATGGGCACAGGGAGAAAGTTCCTGAACAGAACACCAATAGCTTCTGCTCTAAAATCAAGAATTGGCAAATGGGACCTCATGAAATTGCAAAGTTTTTGTAAGGCAAAGGACACCTTCAAAAGGACAAAACGGCAACCAACATATTGGTAGAAGATCTTCACTAACCCTACATCTGACAGATGGCTAATATCAAATATATACAAAGAACTCAAAAAAAAAAAACAACAAATAACCCTATTAAAAATGGCATAGAGAGCTAAACAAAGGATTTTCACCTGAAGAACTTCAGATGATTGAGAAGCACCTTAAGAAATGTTCAACATCATTAGTCATTAGGGAAATGCAAATCAAAACAACCCTGAGATTTCACCTCACACCAACAGAATGGCTAAAATTAAAAACTCAGTAGACAGCAGGTGTTGGCGAGGATGTGGAAAAAGAGGAACACTAATCCACTGCTGATGGGATTGCAAGCTGGTACAACGACTCTGGAAATCAGTCTGGTGGCTCCTCAGAAAACTGGGCATGACACTTGTGGAGGACCCTGTTATACCACTCATGAGCATATACCCAGAGGATTCCCCAGCATGTAATATGGCTACATTACAGGATCTACGATGTTCATAGCAGCCCTATTTATAATAGCCAGAAGCTGGAAGGAACCCAGATATCCCTCAACAGAGGAATGGATACAAAAAAATGTGGTATATATACACAACGGAGTGCTATTCAGCCATTAGAAACCATGAATTGATGAAATTTTTAAATATATGGATGGAGCTGGAGAACATCATCCTAAGTGAGATAACCCTCATGGTATGCACTCACTAATAAGTGGATATTAACCTAGAAGCTTGGAATACCCAAGACACAATCCACATATCAAATGATGTCCAAGAAGAAGGAAAGAGTGGCCCTTGGTTCTGGAAAGGCTCAGTATAGCCGTGTAGGGCAATACCAGAACAGGGAAGTGGGAAGGGGTGGATGGGGGAACAGGGAGAGGGAAAAGGGCTTATGGGACTTGCGGGGAGGGGAGAATCAAGGAAAGGGGGAAATCATTTGAAATGTAAATGAAGAATATATCCAATAAAAAAACTACCCAAACTATAATTTTGAATATCAAAATTTAAAAACAAACATGTTTGATAAAAAAAGACAAATGGGATAAAAGTTTTCTGGGATGAGTCTTATATACTTTAATCATAAATAATGCTCTAAAGCTTCAAAGGAGTTTTATATTCACTATCTGTATCAGCACTCGGAGCCCTGAAAACTGGATTTCACGAACCCTTTCTTGTTTTGATGTTAAGAAAGAAAACTAAGGTAAATGAGGATACATCTCTATAATGAAGGATAAAAACTCTCATTTTGTCCCACTCCAGTCCTTTTATTTGTATGTATCTAGAGGCAGATGATTTGGCCTCAGCAAAATCTGACCTACCACTTGTTCATGTAAATAAAGTCTTATTCGGGGCCACACCTAAAAAAAAAAAAAAAAGCCTTTTCAACAAATGGTGTTGGTTCAACTGGAGGTCAGCATGCAAAAAGTGCAAATCGCAGTTTTTAACACTATTGCTCTGTAGTATTGCTTGAGGTCAGGGATACTGATTCCCCCAGATTTTCTTTTGTTGCTGAGAATAGTTTTAGCTATCCTGGGTTTTTTGTTGTTCCAGATGAATTTGATAATTGCTCTTTCTAACTCTGTGAAGAATTGAGTTGGGATTTTGATGGGTATTGCATTGAATCTGTATAGTGCTTTAGGCAAAATGGCCATTTTAACTATATTGATTCTACCGATCCATGAGCATGGGAGGTTTTCCCATTTTTTGAGGTCTTCTTCCATTTCCTTCTTCAGAGTCTTGAAGTTCTTGTCATACAGATCTTTCGCATGTTTGGTAAGAGTCACCCCAAGATACTTTATACTGTTTGTGGCTATTGTGAAGGGGGTCATTTCCCTAATTTCTTTCTCAGCCTGCTTATCCTTTGAGTATAGGAAGGCCACTGATTTGCTTGAGTTGATTTTATAACCTGCCACTTTGCTGAAGTTGTTTATCAGCTGTAGGAGCTCTCTAGTGGAGTTCTTTGGGTCACTTAGGTAGACGATCATGTCGTCTGCAAATAATGATAGTTTGACTTCCTCCTTTCCAATTTGTATCCCTTTGACCTCCTTATGTTGTCGAATTGCCCGAGCTAGTACCTCAAGTACAATATTGAAAAGATAAGGAGAAAGGGGGCAGCCTTGTCTGGTCCCTGATTTCAGTGGGATTGCTTCAAGTTTCTCTCCGTTTAGTTTGATGCTGGCTACCGGTTTGCTGTATATTGCTTTTACTATGTTTAGGTATGGGCCTTGAATTCCTGTTCTCTCCAAGACTTTAAGCATGAAAGGATGCTGAATTTTGTCAAATGCTTTTTCAGCATCCAATGAAATGACCATGTGGTTTTGTTCTTTGAGTTTGTTTATGTAGTGGATTGTATTGATGGATTTCCGTATATTGAACCAACCCTGCATTCCCGGGATAAAGCCTACTTGATCATGGTGGATGATCGTTTTGATGTGTTCTTGGATTCGGTTGGCAAGAATTTTATAGTGTTAAAAACTGCATGGTATTGGTACAGTGACAGGCAGGAGGATCAATGGAACAGGATTGAAGATCCAGAAATGAACCCACACACCTATGGCCACTTGATCCTCGACAAAGAGGCTGAAAACATCCAATGGAAAAAAGATAGCCTTTTTAACAAATGGTGCTGGTTCAACTGGAGGTCAGCATGCAGAAGATTGCGAATTGATCCATCCTTGTCTCCTTGTACTAAGCTCAAATCCAAATGGATCAAGGACCTCCACATAAAGCCAGACACTCTGAAGCTAATAGAAAAGAAACTGGGGAAGACCCTTGAGGACATCGGTACAGGGAGAAAGTTTCTGAACAGAACACCAATAGCGTATGCTCTAAGAGCAAGAATTGACAAATGGGACCTCATAAGGTTACAGAGTTTCTGTAAGGCAAAGGACACCATCAAGAGGACAGATCGGCAACCAACAAATTGGGAAAAGATCTTCACCAATCCTACATCAGATAGAGGGCTAATATCCAATATATATAAAGAACTCAAGAAGTTAGACTCCAGAAAACCGAACAACCCTATTAAAAAATGGGGTACAGAGTTAAACAAAGAATTCTCACCTGAAGAACTTTGGATGGCGGAGAAGCATCTTAAAAAATGCTCAACTTCATTAGTCATTAGGGAAATGCAAATCAAAACAACCCTAAGATTTCATCTTACACCAGTCAGAATGGCTAAGATTAAAAATTCAGGAGACAGCAGGTGTTGGAGAGGGTGTGGAGAAAGAGGAACACTCCTCCACTGCTGGTGGGGTTGCAAATTGGTACAACCACTCTGGAAAGCAGTCTGGCGGTTCCTCCGAAAACTGGGCACCTCACTTCCAGAAGATCCTGCTATACCACTCCTGGGCATATACCCAGAGGATTCCCCACCATGTAATAAGGATACATGCTCTACTATGTTCATAGCAGCCCTATTTATAATTGCCAGATGCTGGAAAGAACCCAGGTATCCCTCAACAGAAGAGTGGATGCAAAAAATGTGGTATATCTACACAATGGAGTACTATTCAGCCATTAGAAACAATGAATTCATGAAATTCTTAGGCAAATGGATGGAGCTAGAGAACATCATACTAAGTGAGGTAACCCAGACTCAAAAGGTGAATCATGGTATGCACTCACTAATAAGTGGATATTAACCTAGAAAACTGGAATACCCAAAACATAATCCACACATCAAATGAGATACAAGAAGAAAGCAGGAGTGGTCCCTGGTTCTGGAAAGACTCAGTGAAACAGTATTTGGCAAAACCAGAACGGGGAACTGGGAAGGGGTGGGAGGGAGGACAGGGGAAGAGAAGGGGGCTTACGGGACTTTCGGGGAGTGGGGGGGGCTAGAAAAGGGGAAATCATTTGAAATGTAAATAAATTATATCAAATAAAAAAAGAATAATAAAAAAAAGTGCAAATCGATTGATTCTTATATCTTTCTACTAAGCTCAACTCCAAATCGATCAAGGACCTCCACATAAAAGCAGACACAATGAAACTAATAGAAAAGAAACTGGGAAAGACCCTTGAGGACATGGGCACAGAGGAAAAGTTCCTGAACAGAATACCAATAGCTTATGCTCTAAAATCAAGAACTGACAAATGGGACCTCATAAAATTACAAAGTTTCTGATAGGCAAAGGACACTGTCAAAAGAAGAAAACGGCAACCAACAAATTGGGAAAAGATCTTCACCAACCCAACATCCGACAGAGGGCTAATATCCAATATATACAAAGAACTGAAGAAGTTAGACCCTAAGGAACCAAATACCCTATTAAAAGATGGTGAACAGAGCTAAACAAAGAATTTTCACCTGAAGAAGTTCAAATGGCTGAGAAGCACCTAAGAAATGTTCAACATCATTAGTCATTAGGGAAATGCAATTCAAAACAACCCTGAGATTTCATCACACACCAGTCAGAATGGCTAAGATTAAAAACTCACTAGACAACAGGTGTTGGCGAGGATGTGGGAAAAGAGGAACACTCCTCCACTGCTAGTGGGATTGCAAGCTGGTACAAGCCACTCTGGAAATCAGTCTGGCGGTTCCTCAAAAAACTGGGCATGACACTTATGGAGGACCCTGTTATACCACTCGTAGGCATATACCCAGAGGATTCCCCGGCATGCAACAAGGACACATGCTCCACTTTGTTCATAGCAGCCCTATTTATAATAGCCAGAAGCTGGAAAGAACCCAGATGTCCCTCAATGGAGGAATGGATAAAGAAAATATGGTACATTTACACAATGGAATATTACTCAGCAATTAAAAACAATGAATTCATGAAATTCTTAGGCAAATGGTTGGAACTGGAAAATATCATCCTAAGTGAGGTAACCCAATCACAAAAGAACATACATGGAATGCAGTCACTGATAAGTGGATATTAGCCCAGAAGCTCTGAATACCCAAGACATAATTCACATATCAAATGATTCCCAAGAAGAAGGAAGGAGAGGGCCCTGGTCCTGGAAATGCTTGATGCAGCAATGTAGGGGATTACCAGGACAGAGAAGTGGGAGGGGTTGATTAGGGAATAGGCAGAGCTAAGAGGGCTTATGGGATTTATGGGGAGCAGGGAACCAGGAAAGGGAAAATTGTTTGGAATGTAAACAAAGAATATAGACTATTTAAGAAAAAGATCTCAAAAAAAGAAACAAACAAACATAAAGCTCAAAATCAAAATTAGTATTAATCAAAAATTAGTGAAAAAACAACTTTAGGATAAAGAGTCATTTCCATTGCCTTTGGCAAAAGAAACATATGGCCATCCACTGACTTGTGACTTCTATCAGGATTGCCAGTAGCCACACTGAGGGTTCCTGCTATCTGAACAGGAAGTAAAATTAATTTTTATACATTTCCATTAGATTTCTGTTCCTTCCCAAAGATCTCCATCAGCTTCTGCACTAAGCTAATTCCCAAAATGTTACAGAAGCCCCATTTTCTTTAGGAAGACAATGCATCTCTCCCTCCATCATTTTTCTCCAATTTTCTATGCTGATATTCTCTGTTCTCTCTTAGACAGTATTGGTAAAATGAAGTTTGTCTCTGCTCTAAACACCTTCAGGGCCTCTGAACATTTTTATCTTATCCAGAATAACCTTCTTCCCTATAACAATGGATTGGCAACTTTTTTTGTAGTTTCTTTATACTACTCATACAATACAAATATTAAAATACATTAAGTCAATATTACTCTGCTCAAAATATAATATCTTTTAAAGAACATGCAGAGAAATCAGCTTCTATTTAGAAAGATTTAAGAAGTGTGAGATTCGAAGGCAAGAGGAACAGCAGTCAATGGTTGTCATCACATACTTCAAACAATAGTGGAATGGTATGTTAAAAAATAATACCAGCTCAGTTTCATGATCAACAAATTGAAAGTAAATGAACATGTCTGGAAAGTAGTTCCTGTCTAATCTGAATTAATGTTCAAATACCCAGAAATAGATTCCATGAACACAGTACGTGTTGGAAACTATAACAATTTGAAGAAAACCAGAGATTTGGGGTCTGGTCAGGAAAGTCAGAACAAATTCTTTTTAAAAATCTTTGTATTCATGGTGGCTAAAACAAATGGGTTGCAATAAAAAGAAATCTTCACTCCTAACTTGGACAGATTTTTTTTTTTTTTAAGATTTACAGAAAACTGTTCTCCTCTATGCTCAAAGCACACTTCTCCTCACATAATGATGCTGTTTCTACAGAACATTGGTACTGAATATTCCAATGACTACCTTTTCAAGAAACCACTGCTGATTTGAGAGTTAGTTCATATGATCTGGAGGAGTCAAGAGAGAACACGTCCTGATACAATTAGTCTATCATGAGATTCAAATTAGTAATAAAAATACCTTTTCTGTGGAGCCTGGAAGGGAAAACCATTCAATGGACTTGAAATTTTATTTTCCTTTCCTGCTCCTGAACACCAAATTGGTGACTACAGTTGGAAGACAAACTATTGCATTTTCAGGCCTCTGTAGTAGTCAGGCCGAAGGACCATTAGAATGTCAATAGTTGGCAGCGGCAGTGCAGCAGTGGCTGGTCCAGCTGAAGGGCCATCAGCAGTGGAACTAAGGCGACACAGGGTCCAGTTAGGCCCTGCGCCCACGACCACTGACCTTCACTGACCAGCCGGGCGGCAAGCAGCTGAGGTTGTGCGGCGCCTTTAGCTGCACTGACACCACTTCAGAACTCGGCCTCCCGCCAGTCAGGAGAGGCTCATCTCCATCTTGGTTTCAGACTCCAGAGATGGGACAGACTGAGGTACACAAACATAATCCGACGCCAACACCACGGGGGTCTAAGCCCGACGGGCATTGGCCTGCACCCAGGCCCTGGGCTGTTCGGGTGGCCATTGGGGTGCCAACCCAGCCAGGAGGTTTTTTGCCCGGGCCTGCGCGCGCGCACTGCCATTTTGCCTGCAGGACGACAGAGAGCTCTGGCAGGCAGACCCTTAACAGGCATAGCCTGAGGCTAACAAAGCAGGGGTCTAGGCCCCAAAAGGCACAGGACTGACCCCAAGAACTGGGCAGCTGGTGGGCCATCTGTGAGTCAACCCGCTCAGGAGGTTTTTAGCACAGCAGACTCTCCTGGCTATTTCAGGGAGCGTGGGCGCACACGCCCGCCATCCAGGTCACCTGGCAGACCCAATTAACAGTCATAGCCCTAGGGGAACTTTGCTTGGACCTTGGTCTGCCAGGCTTTTGCCTGGACTCAGGGCCTGGGCGGCCAGGCTAACCTTGTGTGTGCCAGCCCGGTTGGGGGATCGGCTGCCCAGCAGAGTGAGCAGAACACAGGGGAGGTCACAGCAGCATACACCAGCGGCGCTCACTGGGGGTGCACACGGGTTCCATCTGGTCCACAGACACAATCTGGGACCTTTTAAAATTACAAAGTTTCTGTAAGGCAAAGGACACCATCAAGAGGACAAATCGGCAACCAACAAATTGGGAAAAGATCTTCACCAATCCTACATCAGATAGAGGGCTAATATCCAATATATATAAAGAATTCAAGAAGTTAGACTCCAGAAAACCAAACAACCCTATTAAAAAATGGGGTACAGAGTTAAACAAAGAATTCTCACCTGAAGAACTTTGGATGGCGGAGAAGCATATTAAAAAATGCTCAACTTCATTAGTCATTAGGGAAATGCAAATCAAAACAACCCTAAGATTTCATCTTACACCAGTCAGAATGGCAAAGATTAAAAATTCAGGAGACAGCAGGTGTTGGAGAGGGTGTGGAGAAAGAGGAACACTCCTCCACTGCTGGTGGGGTTGCAAATTAGTACAACCACTCTGGAAAGCAGTCTGGCGGTTCCTCCGAAAACTGGGCACCTCACTTCCAGAAGATCCTGCTATACCACTCCTGGGAATATACCCAGAAGACTCCCCACCATGTAATAAGGATACATGCTCTACTATGTTCATAGCAGCCCTATTTATAATTGCCAGATGCTGGAAAGAACCCAGGTATCCCTCAACAGAAGAGTGGATGCAAAAAATGTGGTATATCTACACAATGGAGTACTATTCAGCCATTAGAAACAATGAATTCATGAAATTCTTAGGCAAATGGATGGAGCTAGAGAATATCATACTAAGTGAGGTAACCCAGACTCAAAAGGTGAATCATGGTATGCACTCACTAATAAGTGGATATTAACCTAGAAAACTGGAATACCCAAAACATAATCCACACATCAAATGAGGTACAAGAAGAAAGGAGGAGTGGCCCCTGGTTCTGGAAAGACTCAGTGAAACAGTATTCGGCAAAACCAGAACGGGGAAGTGGGAAGGGGTGGGTGGGAGGACAGGGGAAGAGAAGGGGGCTTACGGGACTTTCGGGGAGTAGGGGGGCTAGAAAAGGGAAATCATTTGAAATGTAAATAAATTATATCAAATTAAAAAAATTAAAAAAAAAAAAAAAAAAAAGCATCTGCCCACCAAGTCTTTTGACAGGTTCTGTATATGCCCAGCTCTCTCCAACAGATCTTTCTCTTTTGCACCCACTTCTAAAATAAAGTCCTTTGTATCACTGCAAAAAAAAAAAATTCAGGACACAGCAGGTGTTGGAGAGGGTGTGGATAAAGTGGAACACTCCTCCACTACTGGTAGGGTTGCAAATTGGTACAACCACTCTGGAAATCAGTCTGGCGGTTCCTCCGAAAACTGGGCACCTCACTTCCAGAAGATCCTGCTATACCACTCCTGGCCATATACCCAGAGGACTCCCCACCATGTAATAAGGATACATGCTCTACTATGGTCATAGCAGCCCTATTTATAATTGCCAGATGCTGGAAAGAACCCAGATATCCCTCAACAGAAGAGTGGATGCAAAAAATGTGGTATATCTACACAATGGAGTACTATTCAGCCATTAGAAACAATGAATTCATGAAATTCTTAGGCAAATGGATGGAGCTAGAGAACATCATACTAAGTGAGGTAATCCAGACTCAAAAGGTGAATCCTGGTATGCACTCACTAATAAGTGGATATTAACCTAGAAAACTAGAATACCCAAAACATAATCCACACATCAAATGAGGTACAAGAAGAAAGGAGGAGTGGCCCCTGGTTCTGGAAAGACTCAGTGAAACAGTATTCGGCAAAATCAGAACGGGGAAGTGGGAAGGGGTGGGTGGGAGGACAGGGGAAGAGAAAGGGGCTTACGGGACTTTCAGGGAGTGGGGGGGCTAGAAAAGGGGAAATCATTTGAAATGTAAATAAATTATATCGAATAAAAAAAATTAAAAAAAAAAGAATGTCAATTGTTTATGGCTCATGCCATCTGACAAAGAGACACATGCATTTCCCTTACTTGTACTTTGTGGCTTCAAAATTGTTTTTCAAACCATTAATGAACCATAAGTCTTTGTAAGGAATAACAAATTTTCACAACTATACTTATGTGTATGAACGGTATATAGGTGAGAGACAGACTATAAAGACTGATGGATGATAGATCAATAGACATATGGATTCATAGCTATTCTTTGATGGTTTCTTTGCTGTTCCCTGCATACAATTTGAATACTAAAACACATATTAAGTATTATAATGCTGCCTAAAACATATATCTTTCAAAGAATATGTAGAGAGACACCAGCTTTTACGTAGAAAGCATTTAAGCCCCGTGAGATACAAAGAGTTAGAAGTAACAACAGCCAATAGTTATCATAACACATCTTTACATCAATCAATAATGTAAAGATATTTTACAAAAATAATACCAATTCAGTTTAATGGTATTAAAAATTAAAACTAAATGAAATACTTGGAAGTGAGTGGAAAGTGATTTCTTTCTATCTGAGTGAACATTAAAATATTTGAAACTTTAAAAACCACAATATATATAGGAAAAATAACAATTTGCTGAAAACCAGAGAATTCATACATTTTAGGTTGAAGTCTGACCAGATTACAATAAAAGTTTGTGCTCATGATGTGTAAAACAAGAAAATATTCTAGAAAATAATCCTCTCTCAAATCCAGGATAGGTATTTTTTTTTTACTTTTGCTAATAATTTTTTAATAGATTAAAACTAGAAAACCTAAAACTTTACCTATTCATTGAATAACAGGACAGAAGCGCTTAAATTATACATAATAATAATATAATTTCACCATACAATTACATTTATTTGTATAACAAATACTATGTACAGGTATGCTTCTTTTTGATGATTTAAGAGTTTAATTTCTTTCTTTTTTAATTAGATATATTCTTTATTTACATTTCAAATGATTTCCCCTTTCCTGCTTTCCCCTCCTGAAAGTCCCATAAACCCTCTTCCCTCTTCCTGTTTCCCAATCAACCCCCTCCAGCTTCCCTGTCCTGATATTTCCCTAGTTTTTGAAGACTTCTAGAAAGTACTCTTCTGGAAGCTAAAAGCATACTATTCCTTATGTGATGACTTTGTTTCTTTAAGGGATTGGTACTAAATATTGATAATGAGAACCTTTTCATGAAACCACAGCCAAGTTTAAAGCTAGCTTACAAGAGGCAGAAAATCAAGGTTGAACACTTCCTGATTCCATTAGGCTATCATAGGAATCAAATTAGTTATTACATACATACCTTTACAGTGGAGCCTGAAATTGAGGACCAATCAGTGAATGTGAAGCTATCACTTTCTTCCTGGCATAAATACCAAACTGAAGACTACAGTTGGTAAACCAACCACTGAAGTCTGAGGATGCTTTGGCAGTCAGGTTCACAGGCCATTGTGATGATATAATAAAGGCTCATGCTGTAACTGACTAAGGGACAAGTACATTTCAGGTCCTTCAATATTTTGGCTTTAAAAATACATTATTTTAACAATTATAGAACCATACGTGTCTTTCTTAAATACACGATTTTCATCAAAATATATGTGATATGATAAATGATAGATAGATAGATGAATAGATGTTAAATATCAGTAATAATATCTGACCAAGAAAAGGAGGAGTTTTCTACAAAACATTGTGAAATGTATATTCATTCACAAATATTCTCAATACTTTAATCTTTTTTAACCTATCAAAGGTATATGTGAAAATTCAGCTTCATTAACAACGTGAACCTTAGAGACGAACATGCCAAAATCATAGGAGACTTTTAAAATGCATATGGTTTACTGAATAGAGTCAGAAAGTGTCATCCACAGGGAGGTCAGACAGCATTGAAGATTTGTATATTTCCCATCACAATGATTGCTTATTTCAGAATCATAGTTCAGTATAACATATTTTCTTTAAATGAATTTATTCTATCATCTACAGCTATTAATTACTTAAATATTCAGAACAGTGTTGAGAATCACGCTTGTTTAGAGAAATGTTAATAGGACCTTCTCTAAGAGCCATGGCTTCATGTGATCCCATGCTTCCAGTAATAGACATGATTTTCGGCCCTTCAGAAGTTAGATAATAACTTAATATGGTTGTCTTTGTTGTAGTTATCGTAACTGTATTTTTTGTCATTTAAAACAGTATTTGACCTGAGGTATTGATCTCGATGTGCTAGTTTGCTCAGCTGTTCACTAGAGGCCTTTGGCCTAAGGAGAGATTTTTTTTCTGCAATCCAAGCAGTCCAGAATATCTAATCTTAGTTTTCCTGTTTTGATGGACAAAACTTATTGGCCCTACTTCTCAGTCAACATTTTAACTTGGGAAATTTGGGTAGTTATAAAGGAAGTTGGAACTTATCATATGATAAAGTTGACTGCATTTTGTGTAATCTCCATACTTTATTTTATCTGCAAAACAGTTTTTCTTTCTTTATACGGAATTTCTTCAAACTAAGAAAGGAAGTCTGCTGACTTCTCAATTATATGACCAGTGGCTTGCTGTACCCCAAAAGGTCAATGACAATGAGAAATTAGCAGCAGTGCAGAGGTAATGGCTGGCAAAATTTGTGAATAATATTAACAAAATAGAAATTATATTTGCTTACACATATAAGAGATTATATATCCCAGAAATATTCACTAAAAATCCTGACTGACAGCAAATGTTTTCAATTGTTCACAAACAGGGAAAAAATTTTAAAACAGAAGTGAGACTTGGGGAGTCACAGTGGACCATGCTTGTGATTATGAGTTTTGTATTGCAGTTAAATTTGTTATTTTTTCCCAAATCTGGGGAAACATTTCAAGCAATATTTCAGGTGTACATTCTTACTTTCAGTTTCATCACGGAGGTCCATACATAAGATGCAATTACTCTGTCCCCTTTCTACATATTTACAAATTGAGGAAACTTGTTTTAAAATAACTGTCTCTTTGTTCAGTCTTTTAGAAAAACTCACAGAACCAAATGCTGTTCTTCTGGGACAGCTTTTTTGTATATTATATAAACTTGCAAGAAATTCTTCTGTTAACCAAATGCCATCTTACAATCTATCTGTTCCTGTAGCCGCATATATCTTATGCCTTCCTAGATACTGCAATAAAGTCCTGGCAAATGATATTGCCCATAAGGTAATTAGGCATGAACTATTAGTCTAGCTTTGATAATTCTTTACAATGGGACTATTACAGGATTATCCTGAGTATCTGGGTTACTTTGTGGTGGTTGATGATAGATTTGCTTTTGGTTTTGTTTCATTTTATAAAATAAGTACACCTTAGAATGGTTTTCCTCTGTAGAGGAAGAATCATTGGTACATTTTAAATAAGAAAAATATAAATGGATATTTGAGCTCACTAACTCAGTCTTTTGTCAGTTGTGAACTGGAATACCCTTCAACAAACTCATTGGAAGAAAATGCTGTGAAAAGATGAAAAAAAAAATCCTGGGTATTTGCTTCAGCAATCAAGACTGAATTATGATGTAATCAGCGTAGAATGTGTGAAATTCTACTTGTTTTCAATGTGGGTTTCTCAATAAAATAAAGGCAATGTACTTGGATGCACAGCCATTAGTGTGTCAAAGGCAAGCAAAGTTACTCAAGCAGACAGAATGTGTTACATACCTGTCATCATGAGGTGAAAACTGGAAATCATCCCCTCTTATTGTTTTGTACTGTGATGATCACTCTTGAAAATCTCATCTCACAATCATCTAAGAAATAAATCTCATCTTAATTTTATAAACACTGAATTTTATGAGAATTTTGAACTACTTAATTTTAAAGACTCATAAGTAAAATGTGGTTTACAACCATGCAAAATGACAGAGACCCCCTGTGTTTGCCGTGTTTTATCACAGATTACTCCAGTAACATTTATGATTGAAACTCTCTAAAAGTTTCCGAATAGACATGATTTCAGTTTGGTACAAAACATCACAGTTTTATCCACATTGAGCAAGGGCCTCATGTGCCCAGAATACTCCATATACCATCAACAACATAAAGGAAACAGAACATGGCCTCAGCAACTGTTCCAGTTCAAGGACATACACACCTGAGCATTACGCACTACCAATAAGTCCAGTGACTCCTCTTCTCTGTGAGGGAATTGTAGGTGTGTATACATGTTCTACTACCATAACTTAAAAGTTATAATCATTTAGTAGTGCAACTATGAATTATAACAAACAGCAATGGAGAATTTATTAAAAGATGGGAAGGCAAATGTCACCTGTGTGTTATAGATAAATTCCTATGGTAACAAATCTCCTTCAAATTTTGGTACTTCTTTCAAATGGCCCTGAATGTATGTAAATCCCAGAAATGAGATTAAGTAATTAATTAAGGATATGTCACTTACTTTGATATATAGAGTATTAATTTTGATATGTATAAAACATAGAACAGCAATTCAATACCAAATTGGATTTTTTCTTCATAAAATCTCTGGATGTCCTTGAACTTCCTTTGTAGACCAAGCTGACCTGAAACTCACAGAAACTCCCTTGGCTCAGTTTCTAAAATCTGGTGATAAAGACATGTGTCACCATGCTTTTATCTTATGCAAGACTTAAAAAATAGCCTAATATACCCATATGGGAGGCAGAGATACTATGATCTAAGATTAGAGCTCTCAGTTCAAGGGCGTGGGGAGAAAGTCAAGGGCTATACTAGAAGTGTAGTCAGGCAAGTTGTGTTGTGAAGTGCAGATACTGCTATTAATTTACAGTTGCCCATGGCTGCTCAGTCATAAAGTCACAGCAGTGGACTAAAAAATTGGTATTATTTTATTGCTGGACTCTAATTCCTACATGCAATGTCATTATTATGAATGTTATAATGCTGAATAGTTATTTTCTGTGTATTTGTGGTGATACATAAGACATACAGGCTATAAAATATGAAGGGCATGCATAGGTTAAGTGATTTCAACTACAACAAATAATGATTTCCCTTTGTGATTAGATTCAGAGAACCAAGAAGGCAATGGGTATACAACCCCGTAAGCAACTTTGCAAACCACTCCAGCACCAATAAAAACAACCTATTTCATAAATTCCCACCAATTGTTTGCTTGGAAAGAATGCTGCCTTCAGTTATACTTGTGAGTTTCATTTTGGGTTTCTGCATCTGTCCTATTTCACATAATTTCTGGGAACCTTTGTTCTAGGTAATTTTTTCATCAAACTGATGAATGTATTGATAATGTATTCATGAAGGTAAGATCCTTTTAAAATAGAAATAAGAGGAGAGGCCATTGGTCCAGTGAAAGCTCTATGCCCCAGTATATGGAAAACTAGGTCAGAAAAATGGAAGGTGAGTTGGTAAGGAGGGGGAGGTTAGTCATGAGGCGGAGGAGTGATGGAAGCTTTTCAGAGTGGTAACAAGGAAAGGGGACACCATTTGAAATGTAAATAAAGCAATTATCTAATTAAACAGAAATAAGAAAATAATATAGAAATAAATCCTACTGAATTTTGAGTCTCCTAATTTAAAGAAAAATTAAATAAAGTGAAAAGAAATAGCATTCCTATGTTTTTCACTGATTTCAGCAAAGATCCAAACGTACCAGCTTGTTGGACGAAATGGATCTTTGGAAGTACCCCACATATTCTCCAACTACCAATACTTTCAGTGCCCTACGACTCCATATTACTCTAGAGTCTACCTTAATATCATTGTCTCTGAGATTACTAAATCTTATTATTAAAAATATTTGTAGACCTTTCTTTGATATTATCAATGAATTAGATATACACATTGTTCTTTGTTATATATTGATCTTTTTTGTCATCAGTGCCTGTAATCATATAACCAATTCAAATGAGAGAAAATAGGGACTAAATCTGTGTATGGTTGTCATTTTACAGAGTGAAACCTTGGAACAATGACTGAAATTTGCTTGGGTTCTTAAATGTGATGGCATCTTTAGATATAGATAGTGGAAAAAAAAGAAGTTGCTGATGAAGGAAATAAAAGTCTTAGTAGTTTAGTCGAGAAAAAGAATGTTTTCTTAAAAACAAAAATGTTAGGATACATACTAGAGGTCAGGACATGCAGGAAGTAAAATAGTGATTTGATCTCTGAAAGAGAACTATCCCAATAGTAACTTAGAATGGCATGCTTGAGAAAGATATTCATAGAAGAAAAGAAAAAGTAAGAGAGGACCATTCACCAAAATGCTTTGGTGACTAGAAGTGTCATTCAATCTTGGAGATTATCTAATCCAAAGAAAACCTTGATGTATCAAATTGGGAAAAGTGGATTAGGGAAGAAAATATATTTGGAAGCTAAAAAAAAGAAGAGTTCAATGTCTTCTTCATTCCTGTCAGCTGTAGCTATGCATCCATAATTGCCATGGCTCTGGTTTACCTTCAAAGACATATTTGTACTTGAGCTGTTTGGATCTGTGATAACAGAGGCCTGCACTTAATCCACACAGGACATATTGTCCATAATTGCAGGAAATGGACAAGATTCAGATCAAATATTCTGATTCTTATCAGAAAAATCACACTGTCCCTGAGGGATAAGATTTATACTGAAAAACACATTAACTGGAATGAAGAATCTGTGCTCACAGTAGCTTCTGTTTTAAAGGGAAGGCAGTATTTTGCATCACCAACATTCAACATCACTCTAGAGATGCATATGTGCTTACTGTCCTTGAGATTGCCTGATGATGATAGTTTTCTTGAACTATGGACACATGACCCTGGATAAAAGGCATGGTAGGTAACTGTCTGAGAAGTTCAAAGCTTCATCACAAAGACACATGTGAACACTTTCTCTTGAATGTTGTTATTCTTTTATTTAAGTTGGACTTTGCTTTGGCATTGCAATCATTCCCATTGATTTCGCCTTTATACTATTACCATGTGAATTAATAACAGAAAACGTAATAATAGTGATAAAAATGTGCTTTAGAAAATATATGCCTTAAATGATACTTAACAAAAAACAATTTCTCATAAATTACAACAGTACAAAATAGCTTGTCTACCAGAGACTTATAAAAGGTTATGAGAGAATTGGATGTTGCCCTATGTCCAGTAGACACATGAAATTGTTTTCTTTCTCTACCAAGAAAATGAACCAGCACTTTTATCTTTGTCAGATATTGCCATCCTAACCCCATGAAAAAAATTGAAGAATTAGCCTAACCTGCTTCTAAATAGTCTATCATGCTTAACTGACCAGTGAGCGTCAGTAGCTTTAGAGCAAATATCTTTTTTTTTTAAATTTATATTTGAGCCATGATCCCAGATTGCCCCTCAATAGATTGGGGAGCTAAGGCCCTAGACATCAAGAGAAAAGATAATGTTCTGAGAGTAGCCATGCTTAATAACATTAGGCAATTGTAGCAAATGATCCCCGCTTGGCCCCTGAGCATGCCAAGTGTGTCTCGCTCTCATTACCAGAAACGAGGGACCACATCACAGGGAGGAAAGTGAAGATCAGTAACTGGAAGTGGCCATGTGCTTTCAAAGAAATTTAAACATACAGGAACACCTGGGAATCTTCCATTTGTCTGAATTGCTACCCTTAGTACAACATGAAAATTAATTGTGGTATTTCATGAACAAAGACACTTTTCTGCCCTTCAAACAAGCTGCTGCTTACAATTAATTTAAATAGTTGAATATTTATACATTTTAAGGAATGAATATGAAATTGTGAGATGTTGCACATGTAAAACAGGGTGCTCAATAAGAAAGTTCACCATTATTCCAGGTGGGCCTGTATGCAGAGGTGTACATGTATATTACAACTTTACTCTCTGAAGTACTCTCTGAAAGTACAAATTCACCCAATTATGTAATCAGAATCAGGTATTTTCTGGCCCTGAAATTTTCTGATGGTTGTTTATTTTCAGGAAGAGTACTTTCGTTTTTGTTTGTTAGTTTTGTTGATTTTTTTATAGGTACTGTTTATATTTCTTCTTTTACTTTTACTATTATTATTATTACCAATTTATATATTCATTTATATATTTATTCATTTTACACCTTGAATGCTTCACCCTACCGCTTCACCCTTCACAGCATGTCTTCCCTTATCCTGTGAGTGGGTTAGGGCCCCCATGTGAAATCCTGGCGCCCTGGCACACCAACTGTCTTCATGATTAACAAACTTCTTCTACTGAGGCCAGTTGGGTATTTGGTTTCCACAGACAGTCAACAGCTATAGGGATAGCCCCTGTTGCACATATTGGGGGACCCACATGGAGACTGAGCTGCACATTTGCTACATATGTACCATATGTCATGATCCAGCTACTGTATACTTTTTGGTTGGTGGTCAGACCTTGATAGTTCACAATGGTTCGGGTTAGTTGATTTTGTTGGTCTTCCTGTGATTCCCTATCTCCACCAGGACCCTGAATCCTTTCCCCAACTCTTCTATAAGAGTCCCTGAGCTCCAACCAATGGTTGGCTGTGGGATTCTTTATCTGTTTTAGTCAGCTGCTGCATACAGCCTTTCAGAGAGCAATTATGATAGGTTCCTATCTGGTTGTCCCGCAGAGGAGCTAGCCTCCTTTGAGACAGACAGAGCTTCAGGCTGTGATGTGGAGTACAGATCTCTGATTGAAGGTATGAGTGTGGACTGAATGCCAGGAAAGGCAATTAGAACAGAAAGTAGGGTTATTTCATTGATACTGCATCTATGATTCTAGAATTAGGTAAGAACACATAGGCTCCTGCCTGTAGTTTACACTTTAGAGCCAGAATTCTCATTGGTGATAGACTGGGAAACTCTGAATGAAATAGGGTCTCAACCAGTGGTTCTCAGCCTTCCTAGTCCTGTGTCAGTAATATAGTTTATCATGCTGTGGTCATTCCTAAACATGACATCATTCCACTGATATTTCATACTTGAAATTTTGCTGCTGTTATAAATTATAATGTGTACTGTGTGGAATATCTAATATCCAGGACATGTGACCCCTAAAAGGGTTGTGACATACAAGTTGAGAATCACCTGTCTAAACTCCTTTAAAAAAACAAACAAACATTTTTCTCAAATTACTTTGTACAATGTACATTGGCCATTAATTTTCTTGTGTTTTTTCATTACAAAGGGATTTTATTAGAAATATACAAGGAAGCTTGCTTGATTCAGATTTATATGAAAATCAGCTTAGTGTCCTTGCTGAAGAATGTCTGCTTGGAAAACATTTCTGCTATACAAATGTAATGATACATACAGTAAATACTTGGAGAACTGCACAAACTTAGAGTGAATGCAATTTGAAGGTTCATAGGTTTGTATTTACAAGATTATAACATCTAGAAAGATGTTCCATGCCAATAAGTTTCCTTTGCTTTGATATGTATAGCAACTTTATAAACAGGTGCATTTCTCAAGCAAGAGTATAGTGCCAGTTCTATAATCCCACTACTTGAGGGTCTTCTACACTATAACTGTCATGGTTTGGAAGACAGAACATGCTACACAGTTGTGTGAAGGTCAGACTAGAATACTGTTTTTGGTTCCTATGTGAGACAAATTACAAGGAGTACAATACCTGTGGGTTTTTTATAGTCTTATATTATTACAATGGTATTATGAATATTGCACATGTTAAATACATGCCATTGATTAGAATATGAAGCTATTACTTAGTTCTTCTTTCTCAACTATAACTACCTAGAGAAATCTGGGTCAGGTATAGCGTTGACTTCTTTGAATCATTTTCCTGTATGATAGTCTATAGAATGCTTTCTTAGGTAACAGGAACTTTGAACTCTCATTTTTACCCATGGCTCCAGCATCTCTGCCTTACCTATAGCAAAAACTTTTATAACTGCAGTGAGTAGGGTCACTAATATGCTTTCGGCTCCTTGTGTTCCAGAGTGTGTCCCAAGATTTGTAACAACAAATCTTCATTCTTATTTTTTATTCGATATATTTTTTATTTACATTTCAAATGATTTCCCCTTTCCTAGCCCCCCACTCCCAGAAAGTCCCGTAAGTCCCCTTCTCTCCCCCTGTCCTCCCACCCACCAGTTCCCACTTCCCTGTTCTGGTTTTGCTGAATACTGCTTCACTGAGTCTTTCCAGAACAAGGGGCCACTCTTCCTTTCTTCTTGTACCTCATTTGATGTGTAGATTATGTTTTGGGTATTCCAGCCAATAATGAGGAAACACAAAAAACACTTAAAGAAATACAGGAGAACTTTGGTCAACAGGCTGAGGTCATGAAAGAGGAAATACAAAAATCTCTTAAAGAATTACAGGAAAGCACAAACAAGCAAGTGAAGGAGCTAAGCAAAACAATGCAGGATCTAAAATCAGAAGTAGAAACAACTAAGAATATTCAAAGGGAGACAACTTTGGAGATAGAAAGCCTTGGGAAGAAATCAGTGGACATAGATGCAAATATCAACAACAGAATACAAGAGATAGAAGAAAGGATCTCAGACGCTGAAGATACCATAGAAACCATGGACTCAACAGTTAAAGAAAATGCAAAAAGCAAAAAGCTTGTAACCCAAAATATCCAGGAAATCCAGGACACAATGAGAAGACCAAACCTAAGGATTATAGGCATAGATGAGAGTGAAGATTTACAAGTTAAAGGGCCAGCAAATATCTTCAATAAAATTATGGAAGAAAACTTCCCTAACCTAAAGAGAGAGATGCCCATCCCATGAATATACAAGAAGCCTACAGAACTCCAAACAGACTGGACCAGAACAGAAATACTTCCCGTCACATAATAATCAAAACACCAAATGTACTAAACAAAGAAAGAATATTAAAGGCAGTAAGAGAAAAAGGCCATGTAACATATAAAGGAAGACCTATCAGAATCACAGAAGACTTTTCACCTGAGACTATGAAGGCTAGAAGATCCTGGGCTGATCTCATGAAGACTCTAAGAGAACACAAATGCCAACCAAAACTACTATATCCAGCAAAACTCTCAATCACCGTAGATGGAGAAACTAAGATATTCCATGACAAAACCAAGTTTACCCAATATCTGTCCACAAACCCAGCTCTACAAAGGATAATAGGAGGAAAACACCAATACAAGGAGGGAAACTTCACCCTGGAAAAAGCAAGATAGTAACCTTTCATCAAACCCAAAAGAAGTTAACCAATCAAATTTAAAAAAATAACGTCAAACATGACAGAGAGTAACAATCACTATTCCTTAATATCTCTTAGCATCAATGGACTCAATGCCCCAATAAAAAGACATAGACTAACTGACTGGATATGTCAACAGGACCCTACATTTTGCTGCTTACAGGAAACACACCTAAGGGTCAAAGACAAACACTACCTTAGAGTAAAAGGCTGGAAGACAATTTTACAAGCAAATGGTCTCAGGAAACAAGCTGGAGTAGCCATTTTAATATCAGATAAAATTGACTTTCAACCCAAAGTCATCAAAAGAGACCCTGAGGGACACTTCTTGCTGGTCAAAGGAAAATTACAACAAGAAGAACTCTCAATCCTGAACATCTATGCTCCCAATGCAAGGGCACCCTCTTTCGTAAAAGAAACTTTATTAAAGCTCAAAGCACACATTGCACCTAACACAATAAATTCACAGAGAATCAACAAAGAACATACATTTTGCAAAGGAAAACAGAAGGACAACAACAAAAAGAAAAGCAAACAAGGGTACTTTTTAACAAGTAGTTTCTAGAAATAAGATACACAGGAAGAAAGTCATGGTGCTGTTACCCACCATGGAGTAGGATAGCCCAAGAAATGGCTAGTTTAATTTAGAAAGTGTCTTAATTTGTTACTGTTCCTACAATAAAACACTGATGAAAAGAAACTTGTGGAGGAAAGATTACACTTTGTGATATACTTCCAGTTACCTGTAAATTACTGAGAAATGTCAGGGCCCAAACCAATGCACGGCAGGAACCTGGAGGAAAGAACTGAAGCAGAAGCTGTGTAGGAGTGCTGCCTCCTGTCCTGTATCCCAGATCTCTCTCTATGTCTCACTAATAGCTCATGGGTCGCACCATCCTGGAGATCTGGGCCCTACAAATTCTATTGTTAATGAAGAAAATATCCCATAGACTTACCTACACAGTAGGCCAATCTGGTGTTGCAGTTTCTCAACTAAGATCTCTTCTCACCAACTTCTTATATTAGTCATTTTTTTATTGCTTTAATAAAAAAGCATGACTAAAGCAACTCATAGAAGTAAATGTTTATTTGGGACTTAAAGATGTAGAGAGATTACAGTCCTTCAAAGTCATGACAGAGGAGCATGGCTGCAGGAAGGACAGAAAACCAAACAGGAAGCAAAGACCTGGTGGCTGTCATCTTAGGCAGCAAACGTGAAGCACAGAATGTATATTGCAAATGGCACCTGGCTTTTGTAACCTTGAATTCTAACCAATGAAATACTTCCTCCAGGGAAGCCAAGCCACTCAAACCACCTGAAACAAGTCACAAAGATGGTATTATACATTGCAATGCCCGGAATTAGACAAGGCATACCACTCAAACCATCACAATGAAACTCCACCTCCTCTCCACACCCTGCAAAAAAAAAATCACCAATTCAAGAAACCTTTGAAGTCATTAATGTGATTCACTCATAGTTATTCTGGCAGCATATCAGTTCTGGAATGTTACTTTGCTTTAGTAGTTCTCCCATTCTTGGCAATGTGTAAACAATTTTAACTAGGTTAAGTAAGTTGCAAAGAACTTAGAGTTTCCATTTCAGACAGAGACTTCATTTCATAATTTATACCTGCTCATAATAACTGGTATTTTCCTCATAATTTTGGATTTCAATTTTTTATAGATTTCAATTTGGTAAACTATGTGAAATGGCAGAGGATCTTGTTTTTGTCTTGTGGTGTTTCAGATGTCTATCATAAAAATCATGATTAGCAACTATATAGATATATTTGGAGAGGATGACCATATCATTTGTGACCATAATCAAAAGAGGTCAGATGACATAAAGAGTTCAGTAAATACTGTTAGTAAGTCACCTGTTATGAAAAAAAGCCATAGATGGCCACAGTGGGAAAACCTCAAATGCTAATACTGAAGAATTAAAGATTTTATCTGCTGCTCCTCAGGCAGAAGTTACTACAGGTAAAGAGAAGTTTTAATTAGTCATCAATTGGGTAGAAGGATGATATTATTCCCTGATTTCATGAATTTGTAAATATCAGAGCACCATTGGATCATATTATGATATTAAAGCATGGGAAAAATTTTCAAACAACACTTATATATGTTGTATCTATGTTTGATTTCTTTTTTTTTTTTTTTTACTTTTACATCCCAGAGGTATTATTCCTCTTGAATTTATATTTGGTGCTGATTTGAAATAAATAGAAATCAACGTGATCAATTTTATCTGACTTATTTGCTATTCCCTGTTTGAGATTCAGCAACCAGAGGCATTTTTGTTAATTTCCTATTGGGGGATATTTGAGACAGCCTGGGCTCCAGGCTGCCTTGTGTTCTCAATGTATCTCAAGGATGACAACGCCTTCCTGATTTTCATGTTTCTGCAAGGTTCAGCTCATCTTTATTCCATTTATGCAGTGTTGGGGATGGAACTCAGGGACTCTGTCATGTTCAGCAAGTAGTCTATTCACTTATTGACATCTGCATCCACTCTTTTTTTGTTCCTTGCTTTTCTGAAATTTGTTTTACTTTGTTGTGAGGATTTTATGTTGTTGTTGTTATTGAGAGAAGGCCTCACTTGAAATGGAGACTGGCTTGAACTCACAATTATCTTTCTTTGGCTTCCCTAGTGCTGGCATTAGAGGCACAAGTCACCGTGTTGTTCTTTTATTACTTAATTTTTGGAAATATCTCAATATTTATTGAATATTTATTGTTCTGAGGAATGACATATCTAAATATCATTGGAAAGAGTATAACTCATCATATAACATCAGATAACATATATAAAGTAATTTCTAATGAATTCAAACATTCAGATATTTATGAGTAGTACAGATTCGAAATCTAAAATATAGTTTTATTTCTATTTATTGAATGTCTTTTCTAACTTCTGAAGTAAAATTTATCATGATTCAGAAAAATTGATGAGTATTTGCAAGAAGGGAAGCTCATATATCCTTGCTTTGAAAATAATTCTAAATGGAGAGAAACTTGAAGCAATCCCACTGAAATCAGGGACCAGACAAGGCTGCCCCCTTTCTCCTTATCTTTTCAATATTGTACTTGAGGTACTAGCTCGGGCAATTCGATAACATAAGGAGGTCAAAGGGATACAAATTGGAAAGGAGGAAGTCAAACTATCATTATTTGCAGACGACATGATAGTCTACCTAAGTGACCCAAAAAACTCCACTAGAGAGCTCCTACAGCTGATAAACAACTTCAGCAAAGTGGCAGGTTATAAAATCAACTCAAGCAAATCAGTGGCCTTCCTATACTCAAAGGATAAGCAGGCTGAGAAAGAAATTAGGGAAATGACCCCCTTCACAATAGCCACAAACAGTATAAAGTATCTTGGGGTGACTCTTACCAAACATGTGAAAGATCTGTATGACAAGAACTTCAAGACTCTGAAGAAGGAAATGGAAGAAGACCTCAAAAAATGGGAAAACCTCCCATGCTCATGGATCGGTAGAATCAATATAGTTAAAATGGCCATTTTGCCTAAAGCACTATACAGATTCAATGCAATACCCATCAAAATCCCAACTCAATTCTTCACAGAGTTAGAAAGAGCAATTATCAAATTCATCTGGAACAACAAAAAACCCAGGATAGCTAAAACTATTCTCAGCAACAAAAGAAAATCTGGGGGAATCAGTATCCCTGACCTCAAGCAATACTACAGAGCAATAGTGTTAAAAACTGCATGGTATTGGTACAGTGACAGGCAGGAGGATCAATGGAACAGGATTGAAGATCCAGAAATGAACCCACACACCTATGGCCACTTGATCCTCGACAAAGAGGCTGAAAACATCCAATGGAAAAAAGATAGCCTTTTCAACAAATGGTGCTGGTTCAACTGGAGGTCAGCATGCAGAAGAATGCGAATTGATCCATCCTTGTCTCCTTGTACTAAGCTCAAATCCAAATGGATCAAGGACCTCCACATAAAGCCAGACACTCTGAAGCTAATAGAAAAGAAACTGGGGAAGACCCTTGAGGACATCGGTACAGGGAGAAAGTTTCTGAACAGAACACCAATAGCGTATGCTCTAAGAGCAAGAATTGACAAATGGGACCTCATAAGGTTACAGAGTTTCTGTAAGGCAAAGGACACCATCAAGAGGACAGATCGGCAACCAACAAATTGGGAAAAGATCTTCACCAATCCTACATCAGATAGAGGGCTAATATCCAATATATATAAAGAACTCAAGAAGTTAGACTCCAGAAAACCAAACAACCCTATTAAAAAATGGGGTACAGAGTTAAACAAAGAATTCTCACCTGAAGAACTTCGGATGGCGGAGAAGCATCTTAAAAAATGCTCAACTTCATTAGTCATTAGGGAAATGCAAATCAAAACAACTCTAAGATTTCATCTTACACCAGTCAGAATGGCTAAGATTAAAAATTCAGGAGACAGCAGGTGTTGGAGAGGGTGTGGAGAAAGAGGAACACTCCTCCACTGCTGGTGGGGTTGCAAATTGGTACAACCACTCTGGAAAGCAGTCTGGCGGTTCCTCCGAAAACTGGGCACCTCACTTCCAGAAGATCCTGCTATACCACTCCTGGGCATATACCCAGAGGATTCCCCACCATGTAATAAGGATACATGCTCTACTATGTTCATAGCAGCCCTATTTATAATTGCCAGATGCTGGAAAGAACCCAGGTATCCCTCAACAGAAGAGTGGATGCAAAAAATGTGGTATATCTACACAATGGAGTACTATTCAGCCATTAGAAACAATGAATTCATGAAATTCTTAGGCAAATGGATGGAGCTAGAGAACATCATACTAAGTGAGGTAACCCAGACTCAAAAGGTGAATCATGGTATGCACTCACTAATAAGTGGTTATTAACCTAGAAAACTGGAATACCCAAAACATAATCCACACATCAAATGAGGTACAAGAAGAAAGCAGGAGTGGTTCCTGGTTCTGGAAAGACTCAGTGAAACAGTATTTGGCAAAACCAGAACGGGGAACTGGGAAGGGGTGGGAGGGAGGACAGGGGAAGAGAAGGGGGCTTATGGGACTTTCGGGGAGTGGGGGGGCTAGAAAAGGGGAAATCATTTGAAATGTAAATAAATTATATCGAATAAAAAAAATAACAATAAAAAAAAAATAAAAGCTGGGCAGTTGGTAATAGGTGGGGAAAAAAAGACTTATACTACTATACTGCCCCCAAATTTACACGTAAACATGACCTGCCCAGGAAATAGGTAACTTCCTGGAATGCTGGGAACTGTAGTTCTTAGGAAACTACAAAGTCTTGTGGGAAAGTATAGTAGCCTATATGTTTGTTCTATATGCCCCTGGACACATGGCTCAAGGCCATTCTCAGGTGTGAAATTCTGGAGACTGGTCCTGATCAAAGTCCATCTCTTGGTCAGTATTTACTATTTAATAAATTCTTGCTTTACATTTGCTCCAAAAAAAAAAAAAAAAGAAAATAATTCTGTATTATTACAGGAAACAAATGTTTATTTTCACTATTTTACTGGATAAATTTATACCTTCGGGAGGATTCCAGGGGATAGCATTGCCACTTAATTCACCTCTTAATGACCTCATAAATTTCTATCTCAGTTTATTTGCTGGTTAAAATCTAGCCCCACTGTTAGTGCTACAAATATTACATTTTCATTTAATAGTAGCTCAGCAGTTTACAATGATTATTTAATCAGTAATCTCTTACTAGATAAAAACAGTAACCAATACTCTAACCATTTTCTTAAATTTGTGAGTGTACACATATAAAATATGTGTAATAAATAACTTGGTGTGGTGCTGAAGTCTCCCAATAGTATTGTGTGGCATTCAATGTGTGATTTAAACTTTAGTAATGTTTCTTTTATAAATGGGTGTGTCCTTTTATTTGGAGCATAGCTATGCACAATTCAAAAATCATCCTGGTGCATTTATCGTTTGATGACAATGAAATGTCCTTCTCTGCCTCTTTTGATTAAATATGGTTGGAAGAGGATGTGATTAGAATGTAGAATGGATACCCCAGCTTTCTTCTCATACCTGTTTGCTTGGAAAAACTTTTCTATAACTTTATTTCAGGGTGAGATTTATCTTTGGTATTGAGGTGTGTTTATTATATACAAAAGAATTATGGATCCTGTTTCCTTTCCCTCCTGTTAGTCTGTGTCTTCTATTGAGGAGTTAAGTCCAATGATTTTAAGAGAAATAGTGACCAACAATTGATTGTTAATTCTTCTTCTTCTTCTCTTCCTTGAATTTTAAAAATCATACATTTATTTCATATGTATATATATATATATATATATATATAGTATAACTTTTTTTAGTTGATTGGTCATTTTAATTTTTGGAAGATTTTTTTTATTAATTATTTGTATACACTCCATATTTTATTCCCCACCCTGGCAACCTGTATCCACCCTCAGACAGTTTCACATCCCATACCTCCTCTCCTCCCTGTCTCCACCTGGATGTCCCTATCCCACACCCCACCTCACCTGTAAAATCTCTGAGGCCTCCAGTCTATTGAGGGTTAGATGTATCATATCTGGACGAATACAGACTCAGCAGTCCTCTGTTTTATATGTACCAGGGTCCTCATATCTCAGTCCCACTTGGGAGAGAGAAGAAAGCAATCACAAGTGGGGAGGGAGGGACCTGGGATGGAAAGTAGTCAGGGTGGGGGAGAGGGGAATAGAAGGGGGACAAGGAGGAGAGAGGAGTCTGATCTGACCCTGGGGGAGGGAAAAGGACTGAAGCCCCGAGAACTACCATAATGAATAGAAACAGGCGGGAGATAGGAGGTTGGAGGGACCCTCCAGAATGGACCAAAGAGCTGGGAGGTGAGAGTCTTACAGGTCTAACATGGAGGGACCTTAGATGAAATGCCTGACAGTAGGAAGAGGGAACTTATAGACCCTACCTCCAGCAGGAAGACAGGGCTTCAAATGAAGGAGAGGGAGATCATCCCACAGCCATAACTCTGACCCATAATTTTTCCTGTCTTAAAGAATTACAGATGTGAAAATGGAGAAGAACCCAAGGAAAAGAAGGTCCAGCGACAGCCTCAAAGTAGGATCCAGCTCAAGGGGAGGCCCCAAGGCCTGACACTATTACTTAAGCTATGGAGCACTCACAAAAAGGGACCTAGAAGGACTACACTCTAGAAGAATCAACAAGCAGCTAAAAGAGTCAGATGCAGATATTTGCACCCAACCAATTGACAAAAGCAGCTGACCCCTGCTGTGAATTAGAGAAGGCTGAATGAAGTTGAGGGTGACCCTATAAGAGGACCAGCAGTCTTAATTAATGTGGACCCCAAGGATCTCTCAAACACTGGACCACCAAACAGACAGCATACACTAGTTAATTCTTCTTATGTTGTTGAATATGGTGTGTGTGTGAGAGTGCCTGTGCGTGTGCGTGTATGTGTGCCTGCGCATGTGGGTGTGCGTGTGCGTGTATGTGTGTGTGTGCGTGTGCGTGTGCGTGTGCGTGTGCGTGTGCATGTGCATGTGCGTGCTATCACTTCTTTGATTTTGCTAGTGTAAACTTATTTATTATCTGTGGGTTTTTGGGTGTAGTTAGCCTCCTTGACTTGGAGTTTTCTTCTAGTATCTTACATAGATAGATATTGGTTTTTGTTTGTTTTTGTTTTGTTTTTATTTGTTTGTGGATAGATACTATTAAAATTTGGCTTGTCATGGAGTGTGATGGCTATTTCTGCTTATCAAAATGATTAAATCTGGAGTGAACTACAATGCAGAAATGGAGGGCACACCTCTAATCCTGATTTTTAGCCTGGAAGGATTGTTTCTGAACTGGATCTTTACATGGAGATCTGTAGGCATAGTAACCATGAAAATCTTAAGTCCAGGCTAAATAGGACACGTATTTAATTGGAGGAGACTAAGGCAAGCAAATCTGTGAATTCAAGGTCATCTTGGATGAAGCAAGTTTTAGATCCAAGTGGGGTGGTACTTACCTTTAATTTGAGCCTCACCTTCTGCTGTAGGCCTACATGAGGATATTGGAAGAAGGAAGATTCACTCTTCTTTGACTATTTGCACTTACTTGCCAACACATCTGTTGGAACCTTCTTCTACAGAAGGCCAGTTTAAACACCTAACCTCATGGGACTGAGAAACTACTAGATTTTAGGACTTCCCATTTATACATGCTGAATGTAGGGTTAGTTGGACTACAGACTCTAAGTCATTACAATAAATTCCCTTAATATATATATTGAGAGAGACATTCCATAAGTTCTATGAGCCTAGAGATCCCTAGTCAGTACTATAAATTCCCTCAATATATATATATATATATATATATATATATATATATATATATATATATATATAGAGAGAGAGAGAGAGAGAGAGAGAGAGTCATTCCATAAGTTCTATGAGTCTAGAGAATCCTAACTAAGAAATGGAATGTGTTGTTTTCGCCAACTATCATGACTGAAAGTGTTGTTCAATATAGTATTCTGAGGGAATATGGTAGTCTCGGTGTCTGCAAGACATCTGTGGAAGCCCTTCTACAGTTTCTAGAGTTTCTAGAGGCCAATATAGAGCAGACCTAAATAAAAAAGAACCTGGTGAATGAAATCAGTTTGTACTTTTGATGATTTCCAGTTGCTGGACCAAAGATGTGCTATTTTTTGGAGAGAGAGGCTCTATATTTGTGTTAACAGGAACGAAAAGAAAGGCTTTGAACACCTTCCAAAGTAATAAGGATCAGATTTGTTAAAGAAAGGCCCACTGAAGATCTTGACTACAGACAGGAAAAATAATCAAGAGGACCAAACATAACAGGTATTATGATTTTCTGATCCTTCTACATGGGACCAGCCCTGAAACTGATGGAGACATAAAAATGACTCTAGCCAGATCTTCAAATATAAATAGCAAATGGATCTTGTTGGCTATTATGTCCTCAAAATTTATCATGCCATCATTTCATAAGGCAGGAATCAAAAGTAAGCAAATTACAATTTGGTTATTGATCTCAGTAACTCATAGAAAATATAGTTAGCTGTCTCTTACCTGCTCAAACAGATGCAAAAAGTTTATCCTGAACTGATCTGTGCACCTTGCACATTAAATACAAATATTTTATGGAACTAAATATTAGTTATAAGTTTATTTCAGAATGAAAAACTCAGAGGGCAGTCCTAACAAAATTCACCCTAAGGGATGCTGAAATAGCCTGCTATTTCCTGAGCCTTGCTTCCAAAGCAGGTTTCAGAAGGGCTGCTAATTTCTAGTGACCTAACTTTGTTCAATCTTTCAATCTGCCATAGCCAACACTTGAGTTAAGAACTTTCTTGATGCATAAAGACTGGACAACAAATAATGCTAGCTAGTTTTATTTTGACTTAATCATTTTTCCAATTTTCTTTAGGACCCTGTCTTAGTCAGGGTTTCTATCCCTGTACAAACATGACCAAGAAGCAATTTGGAGAGGTAAGGATTTAATCAGCTTACATTTTCCAATTGCTGTTGATCACCAAAGGAAGTCAGGACTGGAACTCAAACAGGTCAGGAAGCAGGAGCTGATGCAGAGGCCATGGAGGGATGCTACTTAATGGTTTGCTTACCCTAGCTTGCTCAGCTTGTTTTCTTATTGAACCCAAAACTACCAGCCCAGGGATGGCACCACCCACAAAGGGGCCCTCCTCCCTTGATCACTAATTGAGAAAATGCCTTACACCTGGATCTCATAGAGGTATTTTCTCAACTGAAGCTCCTTTCTCTGTGATAACTTCAGCTTGTATCAAGTTGACACACAAAACCTGCCAGTACAGACCCCAAACAGGAATTCTTCATCCTAATTCAGCTGAAAGCATTTATAAATCTGTACAGTGGATGGTTTTGGTTATTTTGTAAATTATAGGTATGTTGTTATTTTAAAGAATACTGCCCAAATAATTATGGTTATAATTATCTTCAGGAAAGAAACAAAATAGAAAGCTTAGACTCAGAGAATTCCCTTTCCTTTCCTCTTCTCTACCCTTCTTTCTTAGGTAAAGAAAGAATTAGGTAAATGCATTGTAGAAACTTTAAATCCCAATCTTGGGTTTCTAGCCTATATTCAGACCATTTGGTTCCTGGATAATAAGACACAACCTTTATATTTACAATAAGCCTTAAGCATTATAAGAGTTTGGCAGATATCAACCCTCCATGCTATTAAAATCACAGACGGAAACCTCAGCAGAAGTGGTTTGAAAAGAAAGAAGGGAAATATAGTAATATAAGAAATATAATAAACTAAATGTAAGTACAGTAATATAAGATGTCGCTGTCAGGTGATGGATTTTAAAATCTGTCTAAAACAAAAGCTATAATTTTATAGCCATAATCAGATATTGTTAGAGATCCTCATATTTTGGCACACAACTGAACTTTTATCTTCTTACTCTAACAGAATTTTTTATTTTGATACAGGTTTGAAGTTTTCATTGGCTGTAACTGCCTGTAGTTACATCAAATGGGTTACCTGGAAGGGAAGATGGGGATGTATGGGAAGGCAGCAAAAAAGAGACAGAGACCAAGATAACACCTGCTATTCAAGGTCTCAAAGTTTAATGAAGAACTCCCAATATATATATAGGCAGGGGGAAAAGGCTGGAAGCTTCTCAGCAGAATCGCTTCAGTTGCTCCACCGGTGGCTAGTGTTTCTCAGGAAACTGCAGGTCCTTGAAGAACAATGGGCTTTACCTTTTTCTGAGCATTCCACCCTAGATGGAGGGGATTATGACTAACACAGGAGTTCCAGCTCAAAGGCTAGAAGAGGAACTTCACATTGGTCAATGTCACTGTCAAGTTCCTGCCAGGTGGCATGGCATCTCAATAAGGCTCTCTACAATTGGCATAAAGTTTTGCATATTGATACAAAATTTAAAATTAATGTCTTTACTTAGATAGGCATTGTATCAATGCAGTGCATTTAAAAATGCAAGATTTAACCCAGTCCTTTTAATAGCTGATAATACAAACTGTTTCAGTTAATTAAATAATATAAGTTAATATTCAGTCAATAAAACTTATAGTCAAATTTGATATTAGATTGTATTATTACGAATATAAATCATGGGTTGTATAGGTATAGATAGCTTGAGACAGGCATTATTAGCTTGTTCAGAAAAGCTATGAATAGATAGATGGTCTTCAAAAACATCAGGGATTCATAGAATATGGCATTTAGGATTTTTCATTATTTAATTGTTTTCGATTATGAGGCAGTTCTGTTCCTGACTATTTTCTCATTCCACTTCAAAGAATATTATGCATCAATTACCTCTATATAGAGTTGCTTCCTTTGTGGCAAGGAAGCCACTGGACAAGAACTGCCCTACCTTTATCTTAAAACAAAATGCTGTTCAAAAAGGATAAATGGGCACAGGATAGTCAACTGCTAATCTCTGCGAAGACAAGATAATCTCGCCCTGTACTGACTGCAGAAATATGATTCAAGTTCTTCCCATTGATTGCTACAAAAAACAGTGAGGAGCTAAGCTAGAAATGTGAATGTAATCACATTTCTAAAGGAAAAAGACGTGTATAGAGTACTGACTTTCATTCTCATCTCCATGTAACACTTAACAAAATTCCTGTACTATTGGGACATCTAACTTTGGACTACTAATATGGGAAAAAAATCAGTATGAAATGCATTGAAGTATTGATACACACACACACACACACACACACACACACACACACTCCAATAAATATGTACAAGTCAAAAGTGACAAATTTTGAGTTTGGATATCAATAGAACACATGCAAACACATGAGTGCTGTTGCTGAATATTGATGGCATAGTCACATAATCCCACTACTCGACAGACAGGAGCAAGAGGAGCAGAGATTCTAATGTCTTTGTCAACTACCATTTGAGATCAGCTTGGTCTATATGACACCCTATCTCAAAATGAAACCAATACAGATAAGAGTTTTAAATTACCCCAGAAAACAGATTTATTTCTAGTCAGAGCATGATTACTTATTTTAAACATTTATTTATTTCCATTTCCTTATTTGCCTGTTTTTTTTTTTTATTTGATCTCTGTGTAAGATGGAATCAGGTATTGGATACCAAGCAATTAGTGTCAGTGATGCCTGTAACTTACATAAGAATGCTGGAAATTGAAATCTGAAAGTAAAGAAAAGCAGCTAGTTAGTGCTTTATATCCTGAGTCGTCCTTTAGACTTAAGGAATGACAGCTTTCAGGTCTCTCACATCAGCAGAATCCCACCATTCACTCTCCACTCTCTTATTCTCCTTAGTCTTTGTTCTATGCATGTATCCATCTACTGACAAGAGGTACTAACATTTCTAGACTCTTCCACTTGTGGACTCTCAGCAGAATGCTGCCAGGACTCTTACTGAACCTGTGACCTCATCACCAAATGTATGTAGGAAGGGAATTACTCTGGTCATATCTTCAGCTTGAATAGTCATACTGGCAGCATGTTAAAGCGAGGTGAAAAATATGTATGCTGTGGATGAGTTTCACAGCCTCCTCCTTACCGATATATTTTATTATCCGTTTTTTCATTTTGCCATTCTTGTGGTTATCTGGACGTCATTACTTATAACCATAGATTGTATTTTCCAGAAAATTATTCAGAATGAGCACTTTTCCTAGTCCTTTTTATATACTATTTTACTAATCATTTATTTAAAAATTTTATTCATTTTGAAGTTGGCCTTTTTCTTTAACTGAAAATTTTTTAGTTCATTTGTGCCCGTGTGTATTCTCACAACATCTTTTCCAAATATGTGTTGTAGGAGACTGTTGAAGTCAGACATGTCTTTTTCAGGCTTGAGCGATGTCATGGTGAGGACATTAGTCATGGGAAGTGGTTTGGTAAATCTGGAACAGTTCATGCTGACTGTACCCTGAGACATTGATGAGACACAGTGTGCTGATATATACTTTAGATTAGATTCTCTGAAAAGGTCAGTGTTTATCTTGGCTGGTTGCTTACCACATCCTGTTTTATTTTTTTGCTGCCAAATGCTTTACCATATAATGGCTATGTGAACCTGCATTAAGTGAGAGTTGGTCAGAATTCTGTCTTGTCTCCATTTCTTTTGTCTCTTGCACCTAGGTCCTTATGCCACCCCTCAAGAACCTGTTCAGACTACACACACACACACACACACACACACACACACCTTAATAACACACAAGGAAAGAAACATTTAAGATCAGATCAGTATAGGTATCTGCCACTGGTACCCTTAAATCATCTTCAACAGTGAATATTGCCAAGCATAGTCACCCACACCATTAGTTCCAGGACTTGGGAAGCAAATGTACTCTGATATCAAAGAATTAAAGACCACTCTGGTCTACCTAGTCTTCTTCATAATAATGAACTCAACCCTGTCCCACTCAAAAGGTAAATAAAATTTTGGAAATATCTTGTTAGTGAATCCCTGAACCCCTTTTCTTCTTATTTTATTCTTTTTTGTCATTAATTTATTTTTCATTTTATTTTCCAGTTGTAGCACCCCTCTACCAGTTCCCCTACCAGGGCCTGCCATGCATCCCCCAACTTTTCTTCTCTCAGATGGGGGACCCAACACCCCACCCATGATATTACCCCACCCTGGCACATCATGTTACTGTAGGACTAGGCACAATCTCTCCCACTGAGACCTGACATGGTGACTCAGTGTAGAAGGCTAGGTACCAAAGGCAGGCACATTTAGGGACATTCCTGTTCCAGTAGTTAAGGGACCTACAGGAAGGCCTGAATTCTCTTCTAGAAATCTAGTCTAATTGACATAAAATTTTGTAACTTGGACTCCATTAAGTACTTATTTTCCTTATATAGTAGACAGAATAATTTATAGCCAAAAAGGACAGTGCATTTCCTGTGTACACAAGGGTTAAAATTTCAGCCCTTGGAGATATTAGCAAGATTAGAGGACATGTTTTCTATAGAATTCTAAAAGAGAAATTTCAAAGAATCAGTGTTGTAAAATTCTTAGGGATAGGAAACTCTCTTTCAAACATCCTTCCCAATGTTTTGTAGTCTAATTAATGCTCATTTGGCAACCCATCCACAAAGTGACATTATGTTTCCTCAGGTCTCTTGTAGGTGGGGAATGAAGGAACTGCTGCTCCTTCATTTGGAGCTACCTATCCTGAATACTTCCTATCACCAAAAATTGAGTGTCTCATTTTGCCTTGTCTGACCATGCAGGTCTCAGAATTTCCCTATGTCCACAATGTGATCTCAGTTCTGAATTTGTCAGGTGAGAAAACAGTAGTTCAGCCTCGCTCTAATCAATGTTGCATTTGTTTATTTACTTATTTTGTTATTTTCCAAAGTCACTTATCATGACAGGCAGTCTGCTCTATGCAGGATTTCCTTATAGGCATTGTGTATGTGATAACATGTGGTCACTGCATCTCCAGTCATTTTTTTTCACTGTGTAAATGACATAACACAAACATTTTTTACAACCAACCAAATCCATCTGTCTGTATGATGCACTTTTAGGGAAAAAGTGCAACATTGACTTAAGATTAAGAATATGTCTGGGTAAGACTTCATTTCCAAAGCACCTATCACAACAAATTTCAACATCTGCTTACCTACACTGTCTGACTATGTATTTTGGTCCTAAACCTTTTCTGAGCCTGTTCTTTCTTCAACAAAGAGTCACTTTCCCAGTGATTTTTTTTTGATAAAATTGAAGATTTATTCAGAAAAGCACTCAGATACAATTCTAGGCTTACAAATACATTTAGAATACAATCGAAAAATAAGTATAGGTAGTTTTTTAATATACTGAAGATTTTCATCTATCCTGTGTGTGAAAAAATTGAGCATTATATAGGATAATTGATAATATTGAAGATTTTTGGAAAAAAACTCAGAGAAAATAATAGTGTTTTTGATAAAATTGAAAAATTCTGAGCCTGTTCTTTCTTCAACAAATAGTCACTTTCCCAGTGATTTTTATTAATTATAATTTTTAGAGATTGGTTTTCTGAGACAATTACATAGCTTCTTCTGTACTCTTTCCTCCCACTAACCTTTTCTCTGTGTGTGTGTGTGTGTGTGTGTGTGTGTGTGTTTGTTGTGTGTGTATGTGTGTGTGTGTGTATGACTGTGTGCTCAAATGTAAATACACTCTGCTTGGTTTATATGTAAACACTTTTATGTGTTTGTTTTAGGGCTGAGCATTTGCTCTTGGGTAACCAGTTGATGTGCTCTTGCCTTGTGAAGAAGATTCCATTCCATTCCTTGCTGCCTGAGGTTCTTTGTGTAGGGTTGAAGGCTCCTGAGCTGTACCTGTTTCATGTTAGCAGTCTATTGATGCCATCCTTGTCCAGGTCTTGTTTAGTCAGCCACAGTGATGATACCTCATGGCTGTAGCTTCTGAAATTCAAGGAGTAACAGTGCCACAGAAAATTCCCTGCTCCTCTTACTCTTACAGTCCTTGGCCCCTCTTCCACAAAGTCTTCAAATCTTAAGTGCAGTTATTATATTGTAGATGTAGCAACTGGAACTGGGCTCCACAGCATTACATTTTGATTAGTTGTGATTTTCTGTGTGGTCTTTGTCTGCTGCAAAGGTAAGTTTCTTTGACAATGGGACAATGTCACAGAGTGTCCTGCATCTGTATTGGGGATGGAGCAGAGGCCAGAAGGAAAGGAAACCTGTGAGGATAGATTAAAACAGTTTGTTTATTCACAGTAAAACAGTAGATGGAGAGAAGGGCTAGCATTCTAATGTCTACAAACACTGGGGCGTGGGCGAATGTGCGCATGCGCACACACATTTCACTAACTTCCGGTCTGGGCGTTATTGTAGCCTTGGTAGCGGGTGCGAGCAAGCTTCCTTGCACGTGTACACACACACACACACACGTTTCACTAACCTCCGGTCTGGCCCGTTTTTGTAGCCTTGGTCGATGGTGGATGCACCAGGTAAAGTCCTCGACTTTTTCTTTTTGCTTCGGATCCCAGCTGGAGCTCTTCATGATGTGGCCCATTTCATTCGGCAGGGCAGCGGGCAGCTTGAGTAGGCTCTGGTCTACTCTCTCAGCATTACAGCATCTCCATAGGGCTCCAGAAAACAAGCAAGTTGCCTTGGCGGCCACACCAAATTGTTACATGTTAGTACTCAAAGTGTTTACCACTGAGAGAGGGGTTAAAGAGTAGAAGGCATGGTTTTCAGGTGGTTACAGCCTAAAATCTAAACATAATTCAGGGATAGAACTATAATTTCTTAAGTTAGGAATGATGATAGAATTCTTTATCTACTTGACAAATATAATAGGCTGGAAGTTAATTGTAATTTAGGTTATTGTTATTGTTTTGTTCAATTTATGTCTGGGAGAAGAGTTTTTTTTTTTTTTTTTTTAAGTTGAATAGAGAAGGTGAGAGGTAGGGCATGGCTTTGATGTTTTGATCTGTGATCTGCTCTTGAACGCTAAAGGTCCTGATCCCCAATTGGAACAGTGAAGATAAAAGTAGTCAATGCCTGGGCAGAAGAGGCACAACTTTCAGGTTCCCATAGTCAGGCTAAGTGTTGAAGGAGGAGGAAAGAGGATTTGCCATGCTTTGATGAGTGAGAGGTGGTGAGGTGAGAGGGAGTGAGAGAGGGATTGGGAGAGAGAGAGTCACCAGCCATGAGATCTTGGGTGGAGTGGACATTGGCCACTTTCCCAACTGGGCCTCAGGTAGCAGTTGGGAAATTAGAAACACAACTAAGTTGAGGGCAGATTTAAAGGTGCTGAGCTAGGATTAAAGGGAACTAAGCAACTAAGTTAAGAGCAGATTTAGAGGTGTTGACCTAGGACTAAGGTATCTGAGAAACTAAGCTGAGGGCACATTTAATGGTGTTGGGCTGAGAGTGAAGGAAAGGGCAGGTCACCCTCAGTAGGCTTAGAAGTGCTCAACCACTGAGCTAATAAGGATATTAAAAATAACACAAGCTTGTGTGTGTGTGTGTGTGTATGTGTATGTGTGTGTGTATGAGAGAGAGAGAGAGAGAGAGAGAGAGAGAGAGAGAGAGAGATCTGTAGATCCAAGGGAACAGGAGTGGGGGTTGGTAGTATGATCCACCCAAAGCTTAAAGTGGGGTAGTAGAAAGTAAATGGTACAGTGATCACCACATTAGATGCGGAAAAAGCATTTGATATAATCTAACCCCGATCATATTAAAAGACGTAGAAAGACCAGGGATACAAGGTGCATACCCAAGCACAAAAAAGGCACTATACAGTAAGTCAATAGTGAAGTTCAAATTAAATGAGGAGACACTTAAAGAAACGCCACTAAAATCAGAAACAAGACAAGCCTGACAACTCTCCCCCATTCTATCCCATATACTACTTGAAGTTCTAGATAGAACTACAGGAGACCAAGGGGATACAAATTGGAAAAGAAGAAATCAAACATCAAGATTTACACATGATATGATAGTACACAAAAGTGATCCTCCAAATTCTACCAGAGAACTCCTAGAGCCGACAAACTCCTTCAGCAGTGTGTCAGGATACAAAATTAATTTTTTAAAAAAATCAGTATAATAATATATACTCAGCTGGATTATCATTTCATGAGATTGGTGGGCCCTGAAGTTCATGTGGTCAACTCTAATTCCCAAGGTGATGTTAAAAAAAAGTCTAGGAAGAGTCTTTAAATCATTAGTACAGGAGACATCTTCCTGAACAGAATACCATTGCTTTTATTTCTTTAGGGGTTATGAGAGTGTTTAGATGGTCTGTCTGATCCTGATTAAACTTTGGTAGTTGGTATCTGTCTAGGAAGTTGTCCATTTTATCCAGATTTTGAGTTGTGTTGAGCATAGGCTTTTGTAGTAGGATATAAATTTTTTTGAATTTCCACAGTTTCTGTAGTTATTTCTCCCTTTTCATTTCTGATTTTGTTAATTTTGATACTGTCTCTGTGCCCTTTGGTTAGTCTGGCTATCTATCTTGTTGATTTTCTCAAAGAACCAGCTCCTGGTTTTGTTGATTCTTCATACAGTTCTTTTTGTTTCAACTTGGTTGATTTCACCCCTGAGTTTGATGATTTCCTGCCTTCTCTTCCTCTTGGGTGTATTAGCTTATTTCTGTTCTAAAGCTTTCAGGTGTGCTGTTAAGCTGCTATTATATGCTCTCTCCAGCTTCTTTTTGTAGGCACTCAGAGCTATGAGTTTTCCTCTTAGCAGTGCTTTCATTGTGTCTCATAAATTTAGGTATGTTGTGCCTTCATTTTCATTAAGTTCTAAAAAAGTTTTGATTTCTTTCCTTATTTCTTCCTTCACCAAGGTATCATTAAGTAGAGCATTGTTCAGTTCCCATGTATATGTGGGCTTTCTATTGTTTTTATTGCTATTGAAGACAACCCTTAGACCATAGTGATATGATAGGAGGCATGGAATTACTTTGATCTTCTTATATCTGTTGAGTTCTGTTTTGTGACCAATTATATGGTCAGTTTTGGAGAAGGTACCATGAGGTGCTGAGAAGGTATATTCTTTGATTTAGGATGAAATGTTCTATAGATATCTATTAAATCAGTTTGGTCCAAAACTTCTGTTAGTTTCTCTGTGTCTCTGCTTGAGTTTCCCTGATCAGTCCATTGAGGAGAATGGGGTGTAGAAGTCACCCATAATTATTGTGTGGGGTATGATGTGTGCTTTAAACTTTAGTAAAGTTTCCTTTACAAATGAGGGTGCCCTTGTATTTGGAGCATAGATGTTCAGAATGGAGAGGTCTTCCTGGTACATTTTCCCTTTGATGAGTATAAAGTGTACTTCTGTGTCTTTTTTGATAACTTTTGGTTGAAAGTCTATTTTATTGGGTATTAGAACGGCTACCCCAGCTTGTTTCCTGTGACCATTTGCTTGGAAAACTGTTTTCCAGCCTTTTACTCTGAGGTCCTGTTTGTCTTTGACACTGAGATGCATTTCCTGTATGCAACAAAATGTTGGGTCTTGTTTAGGAATCCAGTCTGTTAGTCTATGTCTTTTATTGGGGAATTGAGTCCACTGATGTTAAGAGATGTTAAATAATAGTGATTGTTGCTTCCTGCTATTTTTGATGTAATTTTTATGTTTGTGTGGTTATCTTCTTTTGGGTTTGTTAAAAGAAGTTTAATTTCTTTCTTTTTCTCCTGTGTAGTATCCCTCCTTTTGTTAGTGTTTTCCATTCATTATCCTTTGAAGGGCTGAATTTGTGGAAATATACTGAGTAAATTTGTTTTCTTTATGAAATACCTTGGCTTCTCCATCTATGGTAATTCAGAGATTTACTGGATTAATCAGTTTTGGTTTGCATTTGTGTTCTCTTAGGGACTGTAAGACATCTGCCCAGGATCTTTTGGCTTTCATAGTCTCTGGTGAGAAGTCCAGTGTAATTCTATTAAGTCTACCTCTATATTTTACTTGACTTTTTCCTTTACTTCTTTTAATATTCTTACTTTATTAGTACATTTGGTGTTTTAATTACTATGTGACAGGAGTAATTTCTTTTCTGCTCAAATCTATTTGGAATTCTGTAGGCTTCTTGTATGTTCATTGGCATGTTTTTCTTTAGGTTAGGGAAGTTTTCTTCTATAATTGTGTTGAAAACATTTACTGACCCTTTAAGTTGGAAATCTTCACTCTATTCTATACCTCAGGTTTGGTCTTCTCATTTTGTCCTGGATTTCCTGGAAGTTTTGGGTCAGGAGCTTTTTGCATTATTTATTTCCTTTGACTGTTGTATCAATGCTTTCTATGGTATCTTCTACATCTGAGATTCCCCCTTCTATCGTTTGTATTTTGTTGTTGATGCTTGGATTCATGACTCCTGACTTCTTTCCTTAGTTTTCTATGTCCTGTGTTTTTTCCCTTTGTGATTTCATTATTGTTTCTATGTCCATCTTTAGATTGTGGATGGCTTTGTTAAATTCCTCCACCTGTTTTGTTGTGTTTTCCCTTCTTTCTTCAAGGGATTCTTCCTGTTTACATGTGTTCTCCTGTATTTCTCTAAGGGCATTATTTATATTCTTCTTGAAGCCCTCCATGAAGCCCTCCATCAGCATCATGGCCTGTGATTTTTAAATCCAAATCTTGCTTTCCTGGTGTGTTGGGGTATCCAGGACGTGCTGTTGTGGGAGAATTGTGTTTGGATGGTGCCATATTGCCTTGATTTCTGTTAACAATGTTCCTACATTAGCCTTTTGCCATCTAGTTATCTCTGGTGTTCGTTGATCCAGCTGTCTCTGGCTGGTGCTTGCCCCTCCTATGGGAGGGGAAATCATTTGAAATGTAAATAAAAAATATATCGAATAAAAAAATTAAAAAAAAATAAAAAAACACACTTTCAATAGGACAAAATGAAAGTCTACAGATTAGGAAAAGATCTTCCCTAACCCTACATCTGATAGTTGGTTAATATCCTATATATATGTACACACACACACACACAAAAACATATATATATATATATATAAAACTTAAGACAGCAATAACCCAAATAACCCAATTAATAAATGTGATAGAGACATAAACAAAAAATTCTTAACTCAGAATCTTCAATATCCAAGAAGCATTTAAAGAAATGTTATGTGAGGCAGCAATCAGGAAGTAAATTATATTTAAAAAGGAATCCCATTTAGAACAAGTTCTCCAGAGATTGTTACTCCCTGCACATTATTTTTAATGTGATCTTGTACCTCACATTAAAAAAACATGTTTTATCATTTTAAACATTGTAAAGTTTAATTATGTTTCATCATATTCTTGTCTTTTACCAAGTCATTCTAGATTCTTCCCTCTCCCTTCCCACACTATGTTAAATTTCTTTACCCAGACCCATACAGAACCCTATAAAACAAACATCCAAACCTAGAAAACACAATGAAATTCTACCCCAAAAGAAAAAAAAAAGGTAAATCACAAACCAATCGAGCTGTGCACAAATAAAAACGACTTGTAATATATCATATGTTGGTCTGATACTACTAAACATGTGGTTTGTTATGGAGTCCTTTATATACCCAGAATAACTCCAATGGAAAAAATTGATTTTCCAGTCCTAGCATATTTAAATGATAGTTCAGTTGGTAACCTTCCCACAAGTAGCTAATTTTCACTCATTTGCTAATTTATTTATTTACTAATTCTATAATTTATACATTTTTAAAAATGAAACAAAATAAAATATGAGGTAAAAAACCTATCATATCAAAGTTGGACAAGACAAACCAACAGAAGGAAAAGAGCTCAAGAGATGGTTCAAAAAACAGAGATCCATACATCAGCACCCCCGGGAATATCATGAAAATACTGATATAATATAATATAATTAATATAATATAATATAATATAATATAATATAATATAATTAATATAATTAATGTAATATAATATGAGCACAGAGTACCTGCTGCAGACCCTTGCAGATCTAGTGACTACAGCGTCAGTCTCTATGAGTTCATAAGAGTTGTGCTCATGTTGCTTTAGAAGTCCTTATTTTCTTGGTGCCCTTCATCACCTCTGGCTCTCACATACTTTCTTCCTCCACATCTATAGGCATACCTGACCTCTGACAGAAGGGATTTTGTGGAGACCTCTTATTTTAGGTTGAATGTTCCAAGGCTTATCCCTCTGCACAATATGTGGTTGTGGGTCTTTATATTTTTAATCATCTGTTTCAGCAGGAAGCTTATCTGATGATATCTGAACAATGTAGTCATCTATAAGTACAGAATACCATTAGGAATCATGTTATCACAATATACTTTGGTTTTTAGTCCAGTAGTATTTTGTTTTACCCACGGACCCTGGACTATCTATCCTCATGGTCTTCAGGTCCTTGGGACTCTAAACAGTACAGTGTATGGATTAAATATCATGGAGTGGTCCTAAGTCAAATGACATATCAGCTCTTTCCATCAACAAGCCTTGTTGCATGCACAATTGCAATAGGCTATCTCGAGGTGGTACACGACTGCACATAAAGGGTTTGTGCTTAGATTTCTGTTTACCTTTCAGTTTAATATTGTGCAGAGTAAATTCCTGTATCATAGTCCCTGGAATGTAGGGATAAAAGGCCTAATCTTTTTTAGCATCACATTGGGAACTAGAGTTTGCCACATGAACTGCAGGGCCCACCAATAACATGAAATGTTGAGCCAGCTGGATGTATGTTTTCCTGTAAGCATTCAGGTAGAATCAATATCCATTTTTTTGTACCACTGTAGCCAACTTTCAAGAAACTGTGACCTTCAGAAGAGTACACTGTGATGTGTATTAGTTATTTAACCTTTGTTAATCAATAGTTTTTCAGAGACAATTTGGTCTTATAGAAATATTGAGAAAAACATGAGAAATATTCAGTAGAAGTAAATCTACTTTTAAAAGTAGAAGACAACTATTTCAAGTTTGCTCGCCCATAAAACATTTTTCTTAGAATCATTCATCAGATCACACTTTTGTTATAACTATTGAATGAGTTTTTAGTAATTCTAAACCAATTGTGCTTTGAATTTAAATGAGCTATTTCTACTTTGAACCATTTGTATGGAGATTGGAAAATGAAAAGGAATACACTTATTCCTATGAAATTCATTCTCATGTGTTGAGTATATAACTAGTACTCAGGACACAAGGTCATCCTTTTTTACAGACATGGAGTTATTCTATTGCCTCCTATTTGCATTGCTCTCAAGCAGATCCACTTCAATTAGGGATTATACTGGAGAGCTTCTCTGCCTTCTTCTTCATGGTATATGTTGTCATTTATCCAGGTACCAGTCTCGAGCTTCCTCACTGAAAAGAAGGGAGGACATTAGAGGCCAGGGCAGTTTCTATGGCACCCTCTGTGAGTTTGCATCTCACCAGCCAGGAGTCCACAGGATTCTCCTTACTCCTAAGAAAACGTGGGAATGTAGATCTGGGATGAAAGGTAAGTGAGCAACTAAATTAAGGGCAGGTGGAGAGGTGCCGAGGTATGAGTAATGAGAAGGGTATACTTCTCCAGGTGGGAGATAAGTAGCACCCAGAAATTGTGTCAATAAGGCAAATTAAAATTGAATAACTGTGTGTGTCTGTGGTTTTGGTTCACTGATCCAATATTCTCTGGTTGTGGGCTAGTAGTGCAGTCCATTCCCAGAGTATAGCTAGGGTAGCAAAAGCTACACACACACACACACACACACACACACACACAGAGAGAGAGAGAGAGAGAGAGAGAGAGAGAGAGAGAGAGAGAGAGAGACTGTATTCTTAGATCAGTTTGATAAGTTTCATACCCAAGACTGATACAAGTTGTAGGTATCTATGTTAAATTTTCTTTCACAAACATCAGTATAGCATATGCAGTGTCTGGGATGTTTTATATTACACTAAATACTGGACATGTGTTTTTTACACTTATGCATTTATTTTGGAAAAATGTGATTTTTCAAAGCATAATTATGGAGCAACCTAAATACTATTCCTCACCAAAAGTAAGTACCATTTTCTCATTCTGTTTACTATTTTGTTTGTTTATTTGCTTTACTAGTATGAGAAATTGGTCCAGAAACCCAAGAAAATAACCACACAATCCACACAATTTTATTCAGTCTATAAGCCTTGATAAGAATTTATTTTAATGCAAATGGATCCCATAGCTCCTTCTGAGTGGTCAGAGTTTGACTTTATATTGATTCATGCCTACTTTCCTTACAATGGCCCATATGATAAGCAGAATACAATTGTGAGTATATAGTGTAACTTTGCAAACATATCTGTATTTCAAGAAATGCTGCTCTTGGAATTTCAATTGAGTGGCTTCTTTATAGATATTTTAATCAAACTTTGGTTTACATTACCCATACATACACCAAACACATGACAAACTTTCTAGTCATTATAGAGCTTGTAATCAAAAAGTAATAAGACAGTCAAATAAGATGAAATAGGTATAAAAGAAAAGGACTTCATGAATTTTGCAGGCAAATGTATGGGACAAGAAAATATCATCCTGAGTGAGGTAACACAGACCCAAAAGGACTTGGATGGTATGTACTTACTGATAAGTATATATTAGTCCAAAGGTTCAAAATACCCATAATACAACTCTCAGACCACAGGAAGTGGGTGTATAGGTGGAGGTGTACCCTCTCAGAATTGCAAGAGGATGGTGGGGGGGGGGAAACTCGGGGAAGGGGGACCAGGAAGAGGGTAACTTTTGAAATGTAAATAAATAAAATAATAAAAAAAGAAAAAGAAATAAAGAATACACACTGATATGTGGTATAATTCTATACATAGAACTCTCTACAGGGCAGTAAACCCACAATAGAGAGTATATCATTCTTAGTGAAGTGAAAAAATACAAAGGAATAAGACAGTAGCCTTCCTAAATACAATTTTAAACACACTGAAAGTATTGCATGTAAAACACACATACACACACACTCACACACACACAAGAGTAAATAAAAGGAAGGAAATGAAAGAAGTCTATAATGAAAACTTTATCAATACAGAAGAAGAGGAAGACAGTTGATTTTTGGCAAATCTGTGCTCTTCTTTCTTTCTTTCTTTCTTTCTTTTTTTCTTTCTTTCTTGCTTGCTTGCTTGCTTTCTTGCTTTCTTGCTTTCTTGCTTTCTTGCTTTCTTGCTTTCTTGCTTTCTTTCTTTCTTTCTTCCTTTCTTCCTTTCTTGCTTTCTTGCTTTCTTTTGTAAATTTCGAGATCATCATACAAGTGCTTCGTTTCTCCCTTCAATTTCTTCCAAACCCTCCCATATACCCCAAATTGCTGTCTTTCTAACTCATGTCCTACTTTGTTTTAAAATTAACTGCTGCTATATGTATACACTCAAAGATTGCTTGCTTATTTAGTATAATCTTAGTTGTGCACGGTTTCAGGACTGATCATTTGCTACTGATAATAAATTGTGTAATCCCAGGGAAAGACTATTTTACCCACATTAAGCAATTCTTTTTTGCCTGTAAGATGTGTTTATAGGACTAAGGTCTAGGCTATGTATTAAAAATAAATAAATCTTGGAAGATAGACATCTCATTAAACTTAACCTATATATTAATTCAATCCCATTGTTAATTTCAATGCAATTTTCACAGACTTGAGATAATACAAAAGATCATATGGAAGAAAAGTAAACCTAGAATAAACAAGCAGTCTAGAGTAAATATGATATATTGAGAAGTATCGACATAAATAATTACACTTCAGAACCAAAGTAAAAATAGCAGCATAGTCTAGCATATAACCAGACTCTGATTAATGTAATGAAGGAGAAGGTCCAGAGGCAGATGTTAGTCCATGAAAATATATATATTTGTCTCACAATATTTTACCTGAACTCTAAATAAGCCTTCTTCTCCACAACTTTTGGATCTTTCTCAAAAATTGATCATATAGTAGGTAACAAAGACAGCTCCAACAGATTCAAGAAAATTTAAATAACACCTCCTACCTTATCAGCCCTCCATGAACTAAAGGTGGACTTCAAGAACAACAGAAATACCAGAAAGCCTACTCTCTCGTGGAAATTCCCAAATATGACAGAGCCAATCCCTAACACTATTAATGAAACTCTGCTATGCTTGCACACTAGGATATGTGTCTCCTGAAGGCATTCAGCAACTGATGGAGGAAGATTCAAAGATTCACTGCCAAATATCAGACAGAGTCCTGGGTGTCTTGTGGAAGAGTGTGATAGAAGTGAGCAAGATGGAGGGGTCAAAGACATCGTAAGGAAGCCCAATTGTTCTGGAACCATAAATGCTCACAGAGCCTGGTCCACTAAGCAGGGAACATGCAAGAGCTGGAGCTAGACCTCCTATGTATTTGTAGTAAATGTACAGCCTAGTGTCCTATGATTCACCAAACAAGTGAAATGGGGCTGTCTCATTCCCTGGAAAAGAATCTACTCCTCCTCCACCCCCCACCCCCACACGCAGCCTCCACTTGGATTGCCTGATTGGGCTTCAATGGGAGAAGATGTGCCTAGTCCTACTGGGAATAGATGAGCCAGAGTAGGGTGGTACCCAAGGGGTCTCTTCTCTGATGAGAGGAGGGGGGAGCAATGGGGAAATGGATATGAGGGGATGAGACTGGAAGGAGAGTGGGGGCTATGATCAGGAAGTAAAGTGAACTTTTTAAAAAGAGCAGCATCACACATCCCTCTTCTCTCCTAGCCTTTCACAGACACACACTCGTCCAGATGCATCCATTCACTCCATCCACTCCAGGGAGTTGCAAGGTTCCTCCCAACATGGCTTAGCTGGACCATCAACATCACCTTACCCCCTTTCACCACCAGGCAAGTCTTCTCAATTCTGCCTTATCCTGATTTTATATGGGGAGGGTCTTGACTAGAACTTGCCAGGGATGTGTGGAACTTGATGAGGGTGCCCAGGATTTCCATACATAATACCTTTTACTAAGTAGATAGCAGGAATGTGAAAAGTGCCTCCTTCTGGCTCTCTCACCTTGAAAACTGGCCATATATTACTGCAAAAAAAGTCAATCTCCCCAATGGAGAAGCTATGCCCAAAGTCCCCACCAAATGATTGAAGTCCTTGAAGTGTGAGTGGACTAGGTCCTGTGGGATGCAACCAGTCATCTGACCCACAGTAGTTCTCAAGTAAATAAAGAACAAATGAAACAAGCACAAAAACATGAAAACAAGCCTACAGTGGTCCAGGAAAGAAACCAAGAGGAAGCCTCTTTCACTACCCTTTCTTTTCACATCCCTCAAGCTTTTCACACAGAACCAATGAAATGTGCTCCAGGAGTGTTTGCCATCCCACAGCCTTGGTCAAACTGGGTACACCTGGAAGGAGAGCAGGGGATAGGGGGTGCTGAAAGAAAACGGTCTAGAAAGAGAAATAATGAAGCCCAGACAATGTTGTGATCAAGGCCCAATGTTTAATGGATAACTCTGAATTTAAAGGGGAGAAACCCATCCTCCAATATGCCCGAATCTGGTCAGGAAAACAGGCTCAGCTGCTCAGTGGGTAGAGCTGAGCTAAGTAGATTAGCTCTACCTTGCAGGAAGCTGCAGATCTGGAAGAACAATAGATTCACCTGGGTCTGAAGGCTCCACCCTAACTTGGCTACTGTGACAAACAAGGTCTGAATTATCCTGCTCAAGGCTGGAGGAAGGGCACAATTCCTCCCTATTTATTTATTAAAGATTAGCTTGACTGGGGCACTGGATTGACTTATCCTCCATGGTCCTGCCTGGGAATTATGGTGGTTGGTTGCTGCATCTGGCTTACGACTGTGTCTATACTCTCTCTTACCCATCCCAGAGGACGCTAGCAGATGGCTTGTGTTATTTAAACAAACACAGCCATATTAGTGCTTATTAATAAACAAATAAGGCCTTTCAGTGCATGCCTCTGTCTTAGGTCGATAAGAGTCATAGGCATCAGTGGCCTGTTTTTGACTGCTGGGTGCAATTTGAGCATCCAGAGGACTGCAAGCAAGGCACACACATGAACTGGATGGGAAGGGCATGTACCACAATGGAGCAATCAACCACGCTTCCAGGCTTGGGGAAGAAGTTTTAATGGAACACAAGAACTGAGTGAACCACATGAGGACAACAGAACACCTAATGTCCACAGGGACCCCATGAACCACACCAAGATGTGTAGAGGATCACTGTCTTTGGGCTGAATAGCCATACCCCAGCCTTCTACACATTGTTAACATTGACAGGGAGGAGAGGCAGGGGCCTGCTGACAGAACGAGGAGTGTGGCCACCACTTGCAATGAATGACTATTCCCCATGAGTGTCCATTTCTCAAATGGCATGGTGTAGGTCCCAGCCAGAAGAGAGTACAAGAACACCACATCAGTCCACAGAAACGGAGAGTGGCAGATGCTATAGGGAACAGCAAGCTGGATCTTCTGTGGACAAAATGAGCAAGCTGGGACTCAAAAGTGAACAATTCAAGCAACCAAACCAAGAACAACAGAAAAAGCAGGACAAAGAGCCTCCTCCCCCCACCAAAAAAAGAGCAAAAAATTTTTGAGAACTGCACTTCTCCACGCAGCAAATGATGGAGGCTCAGAAACAAAAAGGCATCAAATAACAACAACAAAAACTTGCTGGCTTAACCCCAGACAGCAATGCCGTGAAAAGGGCAAAGTAGTGCACTTAGGATTTACATGGCAGACAAACAGAGACACACAAATCGAGGACCTGTGGAAAAATGATTTTGACCTTATATAATTATAACAAAATATTTTGTAAATAATATAAAATCAAATTTCAGAGAGACAGGGACAAATAATAATAACAAAATATCCAAAACAAAAAGCTAAAAGCTGCTCAAGCCATATTTAGAAAATGCTGATATTAGTAGTAGGAGAAGCAATATATATCATTTAAAGAACATTCACTATTCTTTGCAGCCATGCAGACTGTCACTCTTTATACATCAACAGTGACCTCTGAAAGCTAAATTTAAAAACTAATCTGGGTGATGACGATGGTGGACGCCTGTAATCCCAGCACTCTGGGAGGCAGAGGCAGGCGAATTTCTGAGTTCAAGACCAGCCTGGTCTACAGAGTGAGTTCCAGGACAGCCAGGGCTATACAGAGAAATCTTGTCTCGAAAAAACCAAATCCAAAAAAGCAAAAAAACAAAAACAAAAATAAACCAAAAACTAATCTGGAATGTCTCCAACTTGCTAGCAAGGCACTAAACAACCCCCTGAAAATTAGATTACTGATAGAATAGGTTGTTTTTAAAAGGTTTATTGATTTTGTGTATGTGAGATTCATTCAAACTAACAGCAGAGGGCAACAGATCCCATTACAGTCTCACTATGTTGCTCAGGCTGGTCTCTAAACTCCTGGGCTTAATACCTCAGCATATTCCAAGGAGCTAGGACTGCAGGTGCCCACCATCTGCCTGGCTCAAAACAGCCCTTTGAATATCCTGTTTTGTAATCTGTAGTAGCCTAAATAACTCTTGTCTCTTTTTTTGTTCAAACATAAAATAGTTTTTGGTGTACATGATTATGATATTTTAACCTAATAAAAATTACTGATATTCGTGGTTTGAGGTGCAGCATCCTTTTTCAGTAGAGTATTCAAATATCAAGGTGTCTGCTGTTATGTTTTGGCAGTCTGAGAGCAAGGCCAATTCTTTCCCCATGCTAAGCAAGTATCTCTTTAAATGGATTATTAGTAATGGTGAAATAACCAGTGTCTAGAGCATACTGCATAAAAGGTAACCATTCTAAGCATCTTCCAAAATGTAATACTTATAATACTGAAATCACATACCTTCTATTGTTTTATTATAAACTCCCATTTTACAAATAAGGAAAAGGTTGCATAGAAATATTAAATAATTTTCTTTAGTTCACATAACCAGAAAACAAAGGAGCTGAAATTCATACCTAAACTATTTGTCCCTAGAACTTGGGCTTTTAACTATTAAGCCATACTCCTAATTTCTAGATACAGGTCCTTGACTCAAGTATCACAGTGTCTTTCTGGAAGCTTTAGGAGAGAGGCAGTGACCTCTCTCTGTTATTACTATCTCAGTTCTTTAGTGGGGGGCTAATATCCTTTTAGTTCCTCGAGATATCCCAGAGAATTCATGTTGCCTATGATTTTACCCTGAGCCATCATTGACCTTTGACCTAAACAGAACCTTCAGCTTCTTCACACTCAGGATAGATGTCTTTATTCCTGCTAGAATTCATTTTGTTATCAACACAGTTGCATGTCTATCTGGGACACTTGCCCAACAGTAGATTAGGAGCAATCAGTTGTTCATCAAGAGGTGATCATTGGCTCATGAAGCACTATTTTGTCCACCCAGTTTTTAGAAAAGTTGAGATATACTGAAAGATCATTGGATGAATTAATGCAAGGGTTTCAGGAAGAGAGGGAGAGGAAGCAGGTAACACCCAAGAGTAGGATGCTGGCCTGACCTCTGTAAAGGAGAGAAGGCAAGAAAAAGAACCAGTTTTTAACATAGGGTACGACAGACTTAGTCAATCAGTGCCGGGTGTCCAGTCAAAGGCATGGGTGAAGGGAGTTTCCTGTCTCATATAAATAGGCCTGTGCTGCTCCATCTGGCACTGATGAGAAGAAGAGTTGACAAGTGCAGCCTCCTTGTGAGGTTAGGGAGGAGGAGATGCAGAAGCCTGGCTGCCCAGATTGACAATCAGATCTGCTGCCCAGATTGGATATCAGAGGCACGATTTGTGTTTTTGTTGGTTTGTGGGAGTTGTTTTCCTTTTCTTGTTTTGTTTTAATTTTTAAGGACAGGGCCTCATTGTATATCCCTGGCCAGTCTGGGACTCACTATATGTGGCAGGCTAGTCTTCAGTTCGAGATCTGCCTGTGTCTTCTGGGATTAAAGGCTTGTGCCACTATGCCAGCTCAGAGACCTGTTTTTATGGCCACTACATTGAGGCATCAGAGGTGAACAGGACATGTAAAGTTTAAACTTTCCAATGTGGCTGTATCTTCTATTTTTAACCACCAAGGATGGAAATTCCTTTCCCATTACCAATACCCAAGCCCATTTGCAAGTTATTGATTCCTTGATCAGTCCTTTTCCTCTTTCTTTTTTCTGCCCCAATCCTGACAGTTGATCTTGCATGTTTTCATACCCCAGGTGTGTCCCTCCCTGCCATGTTGAACTCTACTGCAAAAATTCAGTAACTCCTGCACTCAAGAGCTGGAAATAAGCAGAAGTGGTGGTAAGGTCAGGTTAGGGTGATAGAGAAGCTGCTTTCATGCTGATGGCCATTTTCAGCTTTCTGAGGAAATATCATACTTGAGTTTTTAATGATTTAATTTTATCTGCTAGCCAAGTTGACTCCTCTTTCCTTTACTTTTGGTGGAAAGATACACATGTAAAATGATGGTGATGATGATGTAGTTCTGACTGTCCTGAAACAGTGCTCAGTGATAACAGTTGTTCTGTTCTGCATAAAGAGATCAGTCCTTTCTTGAAAGAATGGAAGAAAGAACAAAAGAGAAGGAGAGAAAGAGAGAGAGAAAGAGAGAGACAGAGAGAAAAAAAACAGAGACAAGACAGAGAGTGAGAAACAGAGGGAGGGAGGAAGGGAAGAAAAGAAGGAAGGAAGGAAGAAAGAAAGGAAAGAAAGAAGGAAAGAAAGAAAGAAAGAAAGAAAGAAAGAAAGAAAGAAAGAAAGAAAGAAAGAAAGAAAGAAAGAAAGAAAGAAAGAAAGAAAGGACCAAAAATAGAAGCATAAATATAATTGAATTGGAATAAGCCTACACTTGCGTGTGCGCGCGCACACATACACACACACACACACACACACACACACACAAACAGGAACATGGGAAAGCAGTGCATGGGATATGGCTTATGCTGGTGAGTGCCATACCCCTCATCCCAGAGGGTCAATGCAGGATGAGGAACAGAAGGGTGAGGTTTGGCTCCAGTCCCACCCAACTCCTGTTCCCAGCTTCCTGTTGCCCTGTGCCTTCCGGATCCTGTCCCACCTCTGCCTTGGTGCCTAAGAGTTCTAGGCACCAACTTTTTCTTTTGTCTGTTTTTGGTCTTAAGTGGTCTGAGGCACTTTCCAGGGACAGGCTCTGTTGCTCCTGTCTTCCCCAGCCCTCCTTCACCTGTGTAATGTGCGCCAGGCTGCTGGACTCCCTGTTCAGAGTCAGGGTTGCCATGTACTTCTGATCTCCCGCTGACCCATGTTCATGTGGTCTCACCAGCCTGCTCCTGGTCTTCTGACACCACGCAGACATTGCACCTCACTGCCCTGTGTCCGAGGCCCTCTGCAGCCCTGCCCACCAGTGAGCCCTGCTGTACCCACTTGAGCTGTTCTGCTCCGTGGCCAATAGGCCCTGTGTGTCTCCTCTGGACTATGACAGGTTACTTCCGGTTTTGACATGTGGCCTTCTCTGTTCCTCCCCCAATATCCTTAGCCTGTTCTGCCTCTCCCCTCCGGTGGTAGAAGGGAATCATCATTCCAGCAGGTGGCCATCGTTGGTCATTTCTCTTTCCTCATTCATCTGTCACACTAAGGGTCTGGTGTGTATGATGTTCTTGCTTTCCTGATGCCACAGAGAAGAGTTGGCAGTGTTCACGGCAGGCAGATGCGCAGAAGAGTGTCTGCGTACACACAGGGAGAGGTGCCCCACTTCAGGGGTGGTTGTTTTCAACCCGTGCCCCATCCTTCTGTCACAGCTGCACCATTCATCAGGCTGAGCATCCCTGGTCATTGTCACAGCTGTCTCTGTCTTCCCCTTCTGGAGGTGGAGAGCTCTGGCGCAAGCCCACTGGACGCAGCATTTTCTGTCCACAGATGTGATCAGGGAAGGGAATGTGCTTTGACCCTGTCACCATGCCCTGTGTGTGTCCTGAGCCCTGCCTCCTGGGGACTATGTGAAGGTGAAGGGGGAAAAATCTCCCCTCCTTACCTGTGCCCTCAAAACAGGTCGCTGGCTCATGTTCCCAGGTCGCCTTAGTCATCTCACCTCATCACATTACAATGGACAGGGCTCTCCAACATGTGATGATCAGAGTTGAGCGCCTGCCCTGTGCCCCCATGTGCACTGTGCAGTTTGCCATTCTGGAACCGCAATCTAAGATCAGACTTGGCACTGCACTGAATTTAAGAATATTAGGCTAGAGGGATGGCTCAGTGGTTAAGAGCACTAACAGCTCTTCCAGAGGTCCTGAGTTCAATTTCCCAGAAAGGACATGGTGGCTCACAATCATCTGTAATGATATCTGATGCCCTCTTCTGGTATGTCTGAAGACAGCTACAGTGTACTAGTATAAATATAAATAAATAACCCTTAAAAAATTAGTCAGTGAAGGTAAAGAAACTAACTTTATTGTTCATTCAGTATCTGTGAATGTACAGGGAAGGAGCCCATCACCAATTTCCTGCAACAAGGCATAGCATGGAAAGTGTGGACCTACTGAAAACTCACTACCTGGGGCCAATCAGTAGGGACTCCAAAGTTGTTTTGACAAAGCAAGTGGGTGGACTGAGGTCCCTGGGTCCACCTGGCAGGTCTTCCTGAGTCAGGTGGCTTGGAATGCAGCACAAACTAGATCATAAACTCTGTCTCAGGCTAAATACCAGCAGGAGACCAACACTCAACATAGAGGAAAGCTGAAAAGAACTTTGAAGAGGGAGTGCAAGAGAGGTGATGAGGTAAATGGGTGGGGTCCATACAGTCTGCCCAGTGTATGATAACCCCACTGCACATCTGTACATTCTAGTGGTCCCAGCCGATCTTTCTGGCTCTCTATCCCCATCCCCAACTCCCGACCCATTTACCTGCCTTCAACACAAGGGTTTGTCTCTTGTGTTGGACTTCTCTATTCTTGCATTTGATGATGTGACAGTGTGTGGTTCTCTCTAATTCTGAGCCGGGGTGGACTGTCATCATTCCTCCTCAACCAGTTCATTACTGAGGACAGTGTCTTTCTTGTGTCCTCCATCTCCTGATGATGGCTTACTGGAGCCTCCATGGACTGCATTTGTGGACCACCATTTCCCACTGCAGGGGTTCTTCAGTTTTAGCCAAGTAGGAGTGAGGTATTGCCAGGCAGGGCCAAAGGTGGGTTTCTCCTGTGGGAAATTCCACCACACACCCATCCTCCCATCAAGGCCCAGGTGTGTCCTCTCAGAGGGTGGTGGTGGATGGAGGGAGAGTAGAAAATCTTCAGACTCCCCTCTGCACCACCAGTGCATAGCCCATGTGTCTTGCTGTGCCTTCTCTCTTTATGTGATGGAGGGGTGTCTTGTCCCTTCTGGCCCAGAAATAACCAGGGCTTTGAGGATTGGCTTTTCCCACCCAAACTCATGTCTCATCAAAGGGGGGAGTGAGAGGAGTGGGAACCTGTAAGGCCTAGGCTCAGTGTCACTCTGTGTGGGACACTCAGATCTCCAGCTGTGTATAATCTTTCCACTGAACTCTGTCCCTCAGCCTTCTATGCTACAGTATTGTGAGGGAAAGGGCAGGGATACTTCACTGTTTTTTACCCCTCTCTGAGCAGAACCAGTGTACTCTGCAATGGTGCTTGCATTTTTATTTAAATGAGGTTAACGATTTGGGAGCTTTTCCTTTCCTTTTCTTATTCTCAGAGACAAATCGACCAGTTGCATGGTTGTTGTCAATGTTCCTTTCCATTACTAGCATTATTTGGGACTTCCTGCTGTATTTATTCATGGTCAAACAGTTGTCCATTTTTTAAAACCAAAATTCATTTGACATGATAGTACGCATTGATGTTAAAGAGTAAATAGTAAAGATGGACTGATTTTTTTTTATGTCTGTTATGTTTATTTTTTCCCCCGATATATTTTTTATTTACATTTCAAATGATTTCCCCTTTTCTGGTCCCCCACTCCCCGAAAGTCACATAAGCCCCCTTCCCTCCCCCTGTTCTCCCACCCATCCCTTCCCAATTCCCTGTTCTGGTTTTGCCTTATACTGCTACACTGAGTCTTTCCAGAACCAGAGGCTGTTCTTCTTGTGCCTCATTTGATGATTTTTTTAATATTTAATGATAACTTATTGACAAATATAAAATGAGGTAGAACAGCAGACAGGACAGTCAACCAGTTGGTTGATTTTTCATTTTCTTTTGTTTCTGATTAAACTGTGAGGGTGTTGTGTAACCTTTCCCTCATAACAGAATCAATTAGATCAATGAATGTTAGACTAAAATGGTCTATTTCTTTTCACTCCATAGAACATGATGACCTCAAACCTGGAGATCCAAATAATGGTAATAAAGGCTTATGCCACCATGACTAGATTAATTATCTGGGACAAAAGGAGATGCTACAGGTTGTGGCTAAGTGATGTGACCATCAAAGGCTGGTGAGTGTGAACTATGAGATGACCTACTTGAATGTCAATGTGTGCTATACTTTGTTCTCTTCCTTTAGCCAGGAATGAGTCTCAGGCTATTAGCTTTTGTGTAATGTAAGCTTGCTTTGTTGGGCCCAAATTAATGGACATTTCTACTTGTTCATTTGCTTGACATGGCTTCCCTTTCTATCCACGAGGGTTCCCAGACTGCACTGGGGAGCAGAATGGAAGCTGGGATCAAAGTCTTTTTGATAAAGCACCAGGACAACATAACAGCCCACCTCGACTGACTGCCATCCTTCCCAGGCACATATCATCCCAGCAGAGTAAGACTGACTTCTTGTTGACCCACAGGTTGTACCCTAAGTACTGTACCCATTTTACCTCTTCCACTGTACACTCAACAAAATAAGTAAGTGATTGAAGTTTCCAGTTATTTATTTGTTTGAGCTAGCTACATTCTCCCTCAGGACTTCCATGCAACTCCCACCTCCACCTCCATTTCCCTGTGTCTCAGGGGGATGTCTAAATATCTCTCAACTATTTGAGCATATCTGGTGCCCGCAGAGACTATGAGATGATTGTCAGTTGTCTTGGGACATGAAGAGCAGCCAGTGCTTTTAACTTCAGAGCCATGTCTCTGCAGTGGCAAGTTTTCTGCATGAAATTAATCATGGTTTCAGGGTGAATGTATTCAAAGTCTCTGTTCTTTGAGGTCATCGTATTGTGACACACATACCCTCCACATTGCTCCAATTCAGGATGGACCTACCTGGCAGTATCTACTTGAACAAAATAATACAATCATTCCTAGGTCTTTGGAAATAGTATGGAGTTAATAAAATACCCTAACAGAAAGGGGACTCTAGTCACTCTCAACCAATCTCCTGCCAGCTCAGCAACTTCAAGGTCAAATCTGAACAATATTTACAAGATTTGGTATTTTTAATTAATGTTAAGTGTTTAGATAAATAAAGCTTGCACAAAAATTTAAGTATCTTAAAAATCTAGGAATGTCTATTGAGGTTTTAAACTATTTTTGTCACCAAATAAAGCTTTGGTATTAACTATACACACACACTCTGTAGGACCATTGAATTTGTAAAGCTTACCTATAGAATGTACCTGATGTTTAAAGGGTTGAATGTAGAATGTAGGACACCCTGAGAATATATATATATATATATATATATATATATATATATATATGAAAGTTTACCTAATATGGTGATGTCTGCATATAACCATATACCATATAAGTGGTTTGCCCTTTTCTTAACATTGATAGTCCAACTAGGGCAGAATGGCACACTATCTAGCTAGTTGGGCATGGTTTGATAGGCAGAGAAGGAACCCTTACATTTACAAAAATTTTGCTTTTTTTTGTTTTTGAGGAGGGCTTTTTTTTTTCTAATAATAGAAATGGTATCTTTTATACTATATTCTGATCAAAGTTTCCCATCTGAAGGCTCTCCCTATATCCTTCTCACCCATGCAAACATACCCCAGGCTTGCCATCCATTTGGTTTATATACCCAGTTCAGACTCCATTGCATAAAAACAAGATTCCCTTCTCCTGTATTGTCAATTAGGCCTCATATCTGTGTTTGAGATTTCAGTTTTGTCTCCATTTTCACTTCTTAGAGCTGTGTTTAGACCTGTTGCAGCTCCTGGGGTTTTGAAGAAAATATTTAAAGTGGGCAAAACTGCTCTTCCCTCTTTGGTCTTGAAAAGGATCAGCCAGCCTTCAGATGCAGTGTGCTAGAAAATTGGGAATCGCACTGATATTTTCACCTGAGGCATGGCCCCTGGGAGAAAAGCAAACTGGTGTAGAGTTGAGTGGTATGTAAGGAGGAGTTGGAATGCACCTTTTGGTGGGAATACACACATTCTGTCTGCCCTTTCAGACCATTTTTTCCTGGGTTGTAGAGACCCAGGGCTGTCAATCCAGGGGAGCAGTATGTAAGAAGGGGAGAGATCCTGAACTGTCTCCATGAGGACAGAATAATCAGACAAGGAACTGAGAGGCCATAAGACAGTGAACAGGTTTTACAGGGAGGGCTCAGATCTCCTGTGCTCACCACCCAGAGTTAAACTGGGTTCTTGTGCTTTGAGAAAGGGAAATCAAGCATCTGTCAATTAATATGAGACAGACAGGGAGACAAAGAGACAGAGACAGAGACAGAGACAAAAAGAGATTTCAAGCGAGGGAGAACTAATACAAAGCAAGCAAACGGTCAGATATGGATAGCAGTATAGACCACCATGTCTCCTACACCTGCTGTCTCTTTTCAGCATGCACAAAGAGACAGGAGAATGCTTCTCCCCCAACCCAGTTTCCTACAGTGAACTCAGTCTACATAGGGAGATGACGTATCCCTAAAGACAGAGAGCTAACTAAATGGAGGAAGGTAGTTTGCAGCATTACTCATATGAGGAACAACAAAAAACATGTTGGGATTTGGAAATTTCTTAATCACTTTGTCCGTAGCCACTATTCTTTCTTTTAGCAGGCAAGGGTGGGTTCAGAATCTCTAGAATCTGCATCTATATCTCCAGCAAAATAGCTACTGTTGTTATAAGTCATTCTGGTACCTGAATTTCCAAGCTGTTATAGCATCCATTGCTACAGTTTTCCTTAATCTCTCCTCAGTAGTCTACTATGAAAAGGGGCTGAAATCATTTCAAATTTCCATGTGTCTTCTGAGGAGAATCTACTGGTTTAAATATATTTACTGTGCTTTAGGTATTCCAAAAATCCTCAAGGGACACAAAGGCAAATTTTCTTCTTAAATGAGTCTTGGAGAACAGCAATAGTTCAGTGGACACCACTCCTATTGTCTCCTGTGCGCTCTCTCTCTCTCTCTCTCTCTCTCTCTCTCTCTCTCTCTCTCTCTCTCTCTTTCTCTCTCCTCTCTCTCTCTTTCTCTCCCTCCTCTCTCTCTGTCCCTCCCTCCCACCTCCTTCCTTCCTTCCCTCTTCCTCTCCTTCCCTCCTTCCCACCTTCCCTCCTTCTCTCCTTCCCTCCTTCCCTCCTTCTCTCCTTCCCTCCATCCATGGTTCATGTTTTTTTCCAGGCAGACTTTTTCTGTATAGTACAGAAATTCACTCTGTAGACCTGGCTGGACTCAAACTCTTAGATTCCCCTCCCTCTGTATCCCAAGTTCTGTAATTTTGTTTTCCTATGTTTTAACTTGTTCTGTTTTGTTTGATTTTACTTTTTTTTCAGGCAGTGTTTTGTTCTTATTGTTTGATTGTCTGTTTTTGTTTTCTAAAACCCCTGGTTATCCTGGAACTTCTGGTGTATACCAGTCAGGCCTGGAAAAAAGATAACTGCCTACCTCTGCATTTTGAGTGCTGGGATTAAAATCTGTGTGCTTGGCTAGGATTCTCATCTTGTATGATTTATGGCTCTAGCTTTTGGCAGGGGTGGAATTGGTGGTGGTGGTGGTGGTGGCGGTGGTGGTGGTGGCGGCGGCGGCGGCGGCGGTGGTGGTGGCGGTGGTGGCAGATATTGATGGATCTCTGTGAGTTTAAGGATAGCCTAGTACAGAGCAATCTCCAGAGCTGCCAGGCTACACAAAAACAAAATCTATCTACATACAGAACAAAACAAAGCAACATTGATTCTGGCTTCTATTTTATAGTGACATCTCCCCTCTAGCCCTATGGTCTGTAGAGTTTTGGTGATGAAAGCATGTTGTATTTTATTAAAGGATTTTTCTGCACTTTATATCTAAGTTTTGACTTCCTTCCCTTATTAGGTAGGCAATTAGAGCTATAAATTTCTGCAGTGCACATACCCTGGGATGCTGCTATAATAAACAGAATAAAGCAAGATATATACATTGTTAGGTGTTGGTATAGGCAAAGAGGTAGCTGGGTGCTAATTTTAAAGTCTCTGTGTGTGTGTGTGTGTGTGTGTGTGTGTGTGTGTATGTGTATATTTTATTTTATTTTTTTTAGTTTTTTTAAATTTTTTATTCGATATAATTTATTTACATTTCAAATGATTTCCCCTTTTCTAGCCCCCCACTCCCCGAAAGTCCCATAAGCCCCCTTCTCTTTCCCTGTCCTCCCACCCACCCCTTCCCACTTCCCCGTTCTGGTTTTGACGAATACTGTTTCACTGAGTCTTTCCAGAACCAGGGGCCACTCCTCCTTTCTTCTAGTACCTCATTTGATGTGTGGATTATGTTTTGGGTATTCCAGTTTTCTAGGTTATTATCCACTTATTAGTGAGTGCATACCAAAATTCACCTTTTGAGTCTGGGTTACCTCACTTAGTATGATGTTCTCTAGCTCCATCCATTTGCCTAAGAATTTCAGGAATTCATTGTTTCTAATGGCTGAATAGTACTCCATTGTGTAGATGTACCACATTTTTTTGCATCCACTCTTCTGTTGAGGGATACCTGGGTTCTTTCCAGCATCTGGCAATTATAAATAGGGCTGCTATGAACATAGTAGAGCATGTATCCTTATTACATGGTGGGGAATCCTCTCGGTATATGCCCAGGAGTGGTATAGCAGGATCTTCTGGAAGTGAGGTGCCTAGTTTTTGGAGGAACCGCCAGATGCTGCTATAATAAAGAGAATAAAGCAAGATATATACATTGTTAGGTGTTGGTATAGGCAAAGAGGTAGCTGGGTGCTAATTTTAAAGTCTCTCTCTCTCTCTCTGTGTGTGTGTGTGTGTGTGTGTGTGTGTGTGTGTGTGTGTATGTGTGTGTGTATTTGTATGTTTTAAATGGTTACTGAGAAGGTATAAACTGTCATCTAGAAAGTGTCTGGTTAAGTATTTTTATTAATATTCATAAGAGAAATTGGCCTGAAGTTCTCTTTCTTTGTTGGATCTTTGTGTGGTTTTGGTATCAGCGTAATTGTGGCTTCATAGAACAAGTTGGGTAGAGTTCCTTCTGTTTCTATTTTGTGGAATAGTTTGAAGAGTATTGGTGTTAGGTCTTCTATGAAGTTCTGATAGAACTCTGCACTGAAGCCATCTGGTCCCGTGCTTTTTTTGGTTGGGAGACTTTCTATAACCCTTTTTATTTCTTCAGGTGTTATGGGACTGTTTAGTTAATCTATTTGATCCTGGTTTAGTTTTGGTGTCGGATATCTGTCTAGAAAACTGTCCATTTCCTCCAGATTCTCCAGTTGTGTTAAGTATAGGCTTTTGTAGTAGGATCTAATGATTTTTTGAATTTCCTCAGTTTCTGTTGTTGTATCTCCCTTTTCATTTCTAAGTTTGTTAATCTGGATACTGTCTCTGTGCCCTTTAGTTAATCTGGCTAAAGGTTTATCTATCTTGTTGATTTTCTTAAAGAACCAGCTCCTGGTTTTGTTGATTCTTTGTATGGTTCTCTTTGTTTCTACTTGATTGATTTCGGCCCTGAGTTTGAGAGAAGAAGGTTTATGGGACATATGGGGAGGGGAGATCCGGGAAAGGGGAAATCATTTGGAATGTAAACAAAGAATATAGAAAATAAAAATATTTCAAAAAAAAGAAACGCCCAAGATGCAAAAAAAAAAAGAAAAGAAAGAAAAGAAAAGAAAAGAAAAGAAAAAAGAAATAAAAAAGAAAGTGTCTGGTTCATAGCTTGATATTAAAAACATGCCCCTCCATATATAAAGACACAGAAAGACAGACTGAAAAACAGGCACACACACACATACACACCGAGAGAGATTTAGAAGATAAATATAAATGCAATAAAATAAGGAATACAAAAACAAAATAACAAAAACCCTTCCTGGAGTTAAGACAGAAAAAAAACCAAAGTGGGTATGGTGGTGCACTCTATTTCCAACATTGTGGAGGCAGAGTCAGTAGGATCTCTAAATTCAAAGTATGCCTAGTTGAGGGAATCCTTTTCCAAGAAAATATATTTTAAATAATTAAAAAATAAGTAAGTAAGTAACTATGCATAAGAAAACATACAGCAACACATATACACACATACATACACAATATGTACATATATACATATACAAACATACATACATACATGTGTATACACGCATGCATACAAATATACATAAACAAATAACAAGAATTGAATGTCATGGAGCTGTCTTTGTTACCCCCAAAACCATCAAACCAGCACACCTTCATTACATGCCTGAACTATCACACATACAGACATACAAGTGTCTGTGCCGTCAATGCACACAGTCAGACATACACAGAGGCCCATGTGCACCTGTACATACACACACACACACACACACATACACACACACACACACACACACACACACACAAATGAGTACATTTTGAAATTGAGTAGAAAATAAACTAACAGAAGTTGAAACTAAACCAAATTTCTGGGTAAACATTCTGCTACCATTCTGATTTATGTTACAAGATGGGTTACATCAACTGAGATGGCTTTGAAGTCACATGGTTGATTCCATCTTGGTAGGGTCATCAGAAAAGATGCCTGCCATTCACATGGTGTGTTCTATCTTGGTGATGTCAATATACAATAAATTCAGAGAATGAAAATTAAAAAACAAACAAACACAAAACCTTCCTGGGATGAAAGAAACAAAGAAGGGAAGGAAGGAAGGAAGGAAGGAAGGAAGGAAGGAAGGAAGGGAGGGAGGGAGGGAGGGAGGGAGGGAGGGAGGGAGGGAGGAAGGAGGGAGGGAGGGAGGGAGGGAGGGAGGGAGGGAAGAGAGGAAAGAAGGTATCATTGTAATATATGTCAGCTCTCAGCTATGGAACGGCGGAGGCAGGACTTGAGAGGCCACTCTAGTATATTTTGATACCAAGTAGAGAGACTTTGTTTCTAATAAATAAATGTATGTAGAAAAATTATCCATCCATATATTCACACATGCATGTATGGTGGCTCAGAGTGTTAAGCTTCTAGTTCTTAAGGACTAGGTAAAATATTAAAGGTTAGATGGAATGTCAGCCCTAGGTAAAATGTTATGGCCTAGGTATAAGAAGACAAGGCCTAGATAATTTTTACCGGGCTAGCCTGACATTTTGTTCTGTTTCTAATAGTATAAAAAATTTTCCTATGTGTTGTTTCTTCACTTACTAGTAAACATTCTCATGCCTAAGTTGATTCTATATTCTGTTAGGTTCTTTGCCCTTGGAAACCCATCATGATAGAAGTCATTTGAACTGCTTTGTTGTATAGTTACCCACAATAAGCATGGACTTCAACAGATTACCTAGCAACAATTCCTGTACCTGTGTATAAGATTTTATGGTATGCATTTGCTTTTATAAGCTACTCCAGGGATGAACCCCAACAAAAGAGAAATTCCTGCACTGATATAAAGAGCTTTCCTGAATAAGACATGTATGTTAGACCAGACATGTCCCTTCCCACAGTGGAATACCCCAACTAATGGGACGAGTTCCTAAGAATACAGTTTTCCTAAGAAATTCCTTAATCCCTAAATGCAGATTGATGGAATAACTTGGAATAGATCTTTATAGATTGAAGGCATGAGAACACGCAAAGGATCTTAACTTGAAGTCAGAGTTCAAGTCTCAAACCTTATTTGTGGACTTATCTTTCTGTCTATGACCTCTGTATGTGTCATGCATTCAGAAACCAGATGAATGGGTCAGATATGCTGAAATTAAAGTTATGTATGGCTGTCAGTTGACTGTTTCCTGACCTGTGGGTAGTAGGTCTTGGAGGCTTAAAAAACAGGAACTTGACAGGCAGGACCTGAAACAGGGTATTCCTTAAGTTTCTTTAATCCATTTTATTGTTACAGAATTATGTTTGAGAAGACTCTCAGTCTCAGGGAACAAAAACCAGTGGAGAAAAACCACCCTTAATCTCTACCTTTTCTCCACGTCCCCAATGGCAGGAGAGATGGATTTCTTAGAATGAGAAAATGCTGTGCCCCCTTCCCCCACCCAGAATAAAACGAGCCTGGAAACAACTCCACAGGGCTAGGGAGGTAGTTTTTCAGACATGACTGGTGTTGGCAGCCTGTGCCCTATGTGTCTCATGTTTTTTCTGCTCCTCTGCTTCTGCCTACCGGCCCTCTCCCTCACCTGACTCACCTCTACCACCTGAGCCATCTCACCTTGTGTTCTGGTTCGTGTGCCCTGTGGGAACCCATGACAGATGACAGGCACATAGGGGTGGGTGAGGTTCAGAGAATGTTGGAAGGCATTGAGGGCTGTGTGGAAGGATCACTGAAGGTCAGTGAGATGCCTGTGGAAGTCGGGTTGGTGTGGCCTTAAGTAGGAATGGCAGTCAGTCTCAGTGCTACTGCCACAGCCCAGCTACCTCCATGCTATGTGGAGAAGAGGGAGCAAGAGACACACAGCAGTGAAGAGGGGGGTTTGTCTTTGTGGCTGGCAGTGAACAAGGGAGGTCACATCTGTGTATTGAGACATTTTGGGATGGAAACTTAACTCCTCCCTCTTTTCTTTTCCTTGGTTCCCACTGGTCCACACCGTCCATGCCCTGCCTCTTGCTCCAGGAGCCGCCCAGAGCTGCCTGTGATGTCTGCTGGACCCTAACAGAGGCTGTGACTTTGTGTGACAGCCTGCAACAGGTGTCTAAGCTGATTTGATTTCTGCCCAGTGCTCTAAATGTCAAAAAGAAGTAACTCAATGAAGTGCTGGTAACAGTGGGAGTAACTAGGACTCTCTTAAGATAGCCAAGTGCCTTGTCACCTAATTAGTGAGCCAAGTGAATGGATGAACAAGATTCCTACTGTCCCTGTCCACTATCCAGCGAAACCACACCCAAGTGAAAGGGCTTGGTGGAATACATGGGAAAAGAAGACCTTATTGAGCTTGACTCTAGTCTGGTAAGGTGAAGAGATGGGAAAAGTGTAGAATAACACTTCATACAACTTCATGTTTAATGATCTAATTTTATTTGCTTCCTAGCTATTGTGCTTTTTCCTCTCTTTTTCGGTGGGACAACATAAATGTAAAATGATTATGATGATGATGATGATGAAGAAGATGATGATGATGATGATTTTAATGACGATGCAGTTCTGGCTCAACTATACTCAGAGATCACAGACTGTTTCATGTAGCCAGTTCAAGGTTAAGTTTGGTTATATAGAACAAATTATGCAAAATAAAGAAAGAGAGAGAGAAAGACAGAAAGAGAGAGAGAGAAAGAGAGAAAGAGAAAAAGAAAGACAACAGATATACAGAAACATAAATATAAATAACTTGGAAAAAACCAAGAGACACACACACATACAAACACACACACATACACACACACATACACACACACACACACACACACGTAGACACACACACACACACACACACACACGTAGACACACACACACGTAGACACACACACACACACACACACAAGAACAAGCAAAATATGTACTTGTGATTTGTCTTATGAGGGGCATGACAAGCACTGGCCTAGAGTGTCTCAAAAGCCCTAGGTTCCATCCTGTCAGTTCTTTATAAACTTGGGTGTGTTGCCCATGACTGTAATCCCAACACTTAGCAGCTGGAAGAGAAGGATCAGACCATCTCCCAATAGATCAGATCTACTCCTGGTCAAAAAGAGTCCCTCTAAAAATTAAAATAATTATTTTCTGACCAAAGTGAAAGCGTTTATAACAAATCACTGTGAAAACATATTCCTGGACATAAAACACAAATGGGATTTTGAAGCATTTCACCATACTTTTAATGTGCTCTAATTCTGTATTTAATCTTCCAAAACAGGGCAGGTAGAGAGTGGGCAGGAGTGGTGGCAGCTATGAACAGAAACAAACAAACAAACAGAAAACCAAACTCCAAGAGGTTAAGTGTTTCTAAAATGATACCTAAATGACATAAAACAGACCTGACTTCTCTGCCTCCCTCCCCTGATAATGTGTTTGGAGGCTACCTTTCCCTAATCGTTCCTGTTCCTTGCTCCACTCATTGATTCTTTAGTCATGTAGTTTCACTGAAGCCTCCCTCTTCAAGAGTGATTTTGCCTGTTTTCAAAGCTCCCTGGCATACTGTCCTTAGGGGGAGGGGGTGTGTGCTGAGAGAGTGCATGCTGTGTTCCTGTTCTCTAAGTTCACACTCCTACTTCCTATGCTTGATTGCTTAAGTGCCCTCTTGTGGTGACTTGTCATAACCAGGCACTGTGTATTTCCTTGTCAGGTATTGCAGCTTTCTCCATGGTCCTTGTCACCTGTACCAGATGGTATGGTGGAGCATGGCTGAGGAGACCACCTACTTTATGCTGGTGTTTCCTGGTGTCAGGTGACAAGCTTTGTCTTGTTTGTTTGGTTTTCTTTTTGTTTTATTTTCCTTCTTTTTCCTACTTCTGTCTTAGTTTGGGTTTTACTGCAGTGAACAGACACCATGACCAAGGCAACTCTTATGAAGGACAATATTTAATTGGGGCTAGTTTACAGGCTCAGAGCATCAGTCCAGTATCATCAGGGCAGGGACACGGCAGCATCCAGGCAGTCACTGTACAGGAGGAGCTGAGAGTTCCACATCTACAACGAAAGGCTGCTAGCAGAACACTGGCTTCCTTGCAGCTAGATGGAGGTATTTAAGCCCATCCACACAGTGCCACACCTATTCCAACAGTGCCACACCTACTCCGACAAGGCCATACCTTCTAGTAGTGCCATTCCATGGGCCGAACCTATACAAACCATAACAACAAGGCTCCACTTGCATACATATACACATAAAGGTGACTGTTCTCACACTAGTTCACAAAGACAGACAGACAAACAGGTACATACACACACACACACACACACACACACACACACACACACACGAATATGTTTTGAAATTAAATTAAATACACAATAAACTAACAAGAAATTAAAAACAAACTTTTGGGGGGGTGAACATTCTGCTGCCATTCTGGTTTATGATACATGGTGATGGACATCACCCATGAAGTCACATGGTTGCTTTTCTCTTCTGGTGTCACCAGAAAAGATAACTGTCATTCTCATCATGGCTTCCATCTTTGTGAGGTCAATGTAAAATAGATTCACAGAATGAAAAATTAAAAAAATAAAAAATTCAATACATAGGTTGGAGAAAGAAAGAAGAAAGAAAGAAAAGAAGAAAAGAAAGAAAAGAAAAGAAAGAAAGAAAGAAAGAAAGAAAGAAAGAAAGAAAGAAAGAAAGAAAGAAAGAAAGAAAGAAAGGAAGGAAGGAAGACAGAAAGACAGAAAGACAGAAAGAAAGAGAATGTGGGAGGGAGAGAGATAGAGGGAGAGCAAGGAAGGGAGGGAGGCAGGAAAAGGAAGGAAACATGGTAATCCATGCCTTTGAATGAATTGTGGGGTGGTGGGGAGAAGAGGTAGAGGCAGGACATGATAGGCTTGTCTAGTATGTAGAGATAAGTTAATGAATTAATAAGTTAATGAATATAGAAAAAGATACCCATACATACATATATACATACATACATATATACATAGATGGTGGCTCAGATTTCAAAC